>NW_027529607.1:969790-1008175 GCF_008692635.1 Crocuta crocuta
AGCTCTATAGGGAAAAGTAAGCATTAAATGACAACTTGTATCTACAAGTCAAAACGGGAAAATAAATACGTGCGTGATTTGTTCACAGTTTTATTTATAAAAGCATACTAATAATTACAACAATCTGAAAGTATAAAATAGAGTTTATCACTAAGAAACAAATGCACAGATGTTTCAGTCTGGGTTATACTATAGTAATAGACCAGAATCTTAGCAGTTTTAAACAACAAATATTAATTTCAGCCACTCTACATGTGTATCACAGATTTTTAAATCTTTAGGGGTTTCCTGCTTTTCCTAGTCGACTGAAAGGTGATGGTAGCCCCTGTGGCTGCCAGGTTCTAGACATGAGTATAAAAATCTGAAAGATCTCACACCTGCAAATAACGGTTTGATGTACATAAAACAAACCACCAGAACTAATTTTGTGCCTTCCTCTTAAACTACCCACCTAAAAACTAGCCAGAGTATATATATCTACTACATGTCCTTAAGGTTAAGTTCTGAAATAGTACTTGATTCAATACTAGTGACTATCACAAGAAACCTCAAACTACATAGTCTTCAATGTAAACCAACCTGTTCTTCTATTATAATGCCATGTTAATACAAGTGTATAAATATGCCATTCAGCACTTTGGAGCCATCCATGAGAGTAAATAGACAACATCGGACAAATTCTAGATGAAAATTTTGTTCTAGAATTTAAAGACAGAGCAAAGGGAAACATCAGGTAAGTGTACACATTTGTAAAACTAAGTATATAAATTGAGAACTACTTAGAATATTGTCCTATTGCCTCTCTTATTGGTGTAGTAGATAAATTGTATAATTGCAATATGGTGTTTCATTACCAGTCATTTCTAACTAGTTAGTTTTGATACATAAAAACTCACAAGTTTTGATACATAAAACAAAACAAGTCATAAGCTTGTTCTTTTCGGAAGTTAAACTGGGGATGCGGCAGGCCATGTTTTATTGGTCCCCCTTTAGAACATGGCACCGAATTTTCTCCCGAGGGATAAGTGAAGTGAAAATGTACCCACCAAATTTCATTCATCACTGGTTGAAAGTCACCCTGTGAAGTGTCACTACCTTGCACTTGCAGGTTTGTAGATGCCTGGGTAGTTAAGCAAGCTCTCAGTCTATCAGACCAGTCACAGGGCAAAATGTAGAACATAACATAATATTTTTGAGGGGATCTTCAGTCAAATTGCAATTATTCCAACGTGGTGTTCTCAAAAATGATTCATATAGAAGGCAACCAGAAAACATTTGAAGCAAGACACAAGATGTATCCAGAAAGAAAAACAAATATCATATGATTTCACTCATGTGGAATTTAAGAAACAAAACAGCTGAACATATGGAAAGGGGGCTAAGAGAAGAGAGGGAAACACACCATGAGAGACCCTTATTGATAGAGAACAAACCATGGGTACTATGGGTTGACAGAGGGAAGTAGGTGGGGGAGGATGGGCTAGATGGGTGATGGGTACTAAGAAGGGCACTTGATGTGATGAGCACTGGATGTTGTATGTAAGTAATGAATCACTTTTAATTCTACTCTTGAAACCAATATTGCACTGTATTTTAACTAAAATTTAAAAAAAAGATGTAGCCACTTAAAGACCATTATTAGGGTTAGCCATTGTATTCAACTCCTTAGCTGCTCCTTTAATTTTCCCAACGTGAGTTTCTTCCTGTATATATTTGAAAATGAGGCACCATATGGGGCGCCTGGGTGGCTCAGTTAGTTGGGCCTCCGACTTCGACTCCGGTCAAGATCTCACGGTTTGTGAGTTCAAGCCCTGGGTCAGGCTCTGTGCTGACAGTTTAGAGCCAGGAGCCTGCTTCAGATTCTGTGTCTCCCTCTCTCTCTACCCCTCACCCTATCGTGCTCTGTCTCTCTTTCTCTTCAAAATAAATGAACATTGTAAGAAAATGAGGCACCATATCACATTAATTTTTAATATCCCACGTAGATATTGCTTCTATTTCTTTGTGTTCTTTGTGCTAACCCGGCTTCCTTAACACAGGTCTCTATCTTGCCCATACTGTACTTATTCTAGTCACTGCCTTCCAAATTTGCACCTATCAGTAGGGAAACTAATAATTGCCCCAGGATCCAGTCTTCATACACTCAATACACAAATGAACTGAATTAGCATATATCCTTAAATTTGATACATTTGGCTTAGAGTAACATCTAAAAGAACTTCAGTGATGGACACTGACATACTAGATATATTTAAGATACATAGAGCTTCAAAGTATGTAGTCCTTGTAGATCCTTATGAGTAATTATGAGAACACACACACACACACACACACACATTCAGGCAGTGAGAGTGCTGTTGGTACTATGGAGTCTAAACCCATAGAAGATAAATATTTTTTTAACCGGCTTACCAGTCCCACTATAGCTATATTGTTCTCCAGGTCTCTCTGTTAAGTATCTTGCTAGTTTGTTTATGAATTGAGAGGGTTTTTTTTAATATCATGCTTGAACATGGGAATTTCATGTGCAGTGCTCTAAATCAAGTCACCTTCATATGCAAAACTTCTGGTTTTGATGACTTGCCCTGCCTTCCTAAAACTACCATGCTGATGTAGCTGGAAGGGAGGAATTTGCCTGAAATAAAACACTGCACATTGCCACTGTTTTAACCTGAGATTTAGTCATTTTCCTCAAATAATCATTTCTCAATTTGTTCTATACCTTTCGTTGATTTCCAAAATCCTGATGGAGTTGTTTTTGACACTGTTGTCTAATTTCAGCATTGATTTTATTTTTTATTTTTTTTAAGTTTATTTATTTATTTGGAGAGAGAGAAAGCAAGCAGGGGAGAAGCAGAGGGAGAAGAAAAGAGAGAATCCCAAGCAGGCTCTCCACTGTCAGCGGGGCTTGAATTCACAAGCTGTGACATTATGACAGTTACCAACTGTCAAACGGTTACCAACTGAGCCACCGAGGCACCCTTGACATTGATTTTTAGAGGAAGAGGATTTGCTAAACTCCTAACTCTACAGTTTCAGAAGTTCTACTCCGTTTCAACTACTGAAAATATTCTTTACATAATTCTGACATCACAACTACTGTAACACAATAAAATGAAGTGAAAAATATTTAACAAATTAGATAAATGACAGAGACATCTTAAATATACTATTATGTATTTATACATTACTATCCTTTGAAAATGAACCAAATAATCACTAATGTAAACTTTCTAAGTCTTATTCTGTACCCAGTATTTAATTTTAAAGGACAGTATGTAATTTAAGAAATAATATATTTTCAACTCAACATGTTTCAAAATGATACAGAATTATTTCTTCTTTGTTAATGATTATTTTGGTCCAATCAAATATCATTTAATGTGACCATAATGCTTTTCTACTCTCATTCTGAAGGTTGCCATTTAGTTTTGTTGATTGCTTCCATCTCTGTGCAGAGCTTTTTATCTTGCTGAAGTCCCAGTAGTTCATATTCGTTTTTGATTCCCTTGCTTCCAGAGATGTGTCTAAAAAGAGGTTGCTATGTCTGATGTCAAAGAGGTCACCGTCTGTGTTCTCCTCTAAGATGTTGATGGTTTCCTGTCTCACATTTCGGTCTTTCCCCCATTTTGAATTTACTTTTGTGCAAGATGTAAGAAAATGGTTCAGTTTCATTTATTTGCATGTTGCATTCCAGTTTTCCCAAAACCATTTGTTGAAGAGACTATCTTTTTTCCATTGCATATTCTTTCCTGCTTTGTCTAGTTGTGGCTTCATTTCTGGGTTTTCTATCTGTCCCATTGTTCTATTTATCTGTTTTTGTGCAGGTACCATGCTGTCTTGGTGACGATAGCTATGTAATGTAACTTGGTCTAGAAATGCGACGCTTTTGGCTTTGTTTTTCTTTTTCAAGATTGCTCTAGCTATTCAGGGTCTTTTGTTCCATACAAAAATTAGAATTGTTTGTTCTAGCTCTGTGAAGAATGCTGGTGGTATTTTGATAGGGATTAAATGTGTAGGTTGCTTTAGATAAGTATAGACATTTAACACTACCTGTTCCTCTAGTCCATGAATATGAAATATTTTTCCCACTTTTTTGTGTCATCTTCAATTTCTTTCATCAGTATTTTATAGTTTTCAGAGTACAGATCTTTTTTCCTCTGTAGTTCAATTTATTCCTAGGAATCATGGTTTTTCGTATAATTGTAAATGGGATTAATTCCGTGATTTCTCTTTCTATTGCTTCATCATTGGTGTATACAAATGCCACAGATTCCTGTATGTTGATTTTGTATCCTGAAACTTTACTGAATTAGTGTATCAGTTCTACCAATTTTTTGGTGGAATCTTTTGGGTTTTCTATATAGAGTATCATGCCATCTACAAATAATGAAAGTTTGACTTCTTTCTTGCTAATTTGGATGTCTTTTTTTAAAAAAAATTTCTTGTCTGATGGCTAAGGCTAACACTTCCAGTACTATGTTAAATCACAGTGGTGAGAGTGGACATTCCTGTTGTATTCCTGGCTATAGAAGAAAAGCTATCAGTTTTTCCCCTACTATTATTCCTACTACTATTAACTGTAGGCCTTTCACATATGGCCTTTATAATTTTGAAATATGTTCCATCTATCCTTACCTTGTTGAGGGTTTTTATCAAGAATCAATGCTGAACTTTGTCAAATGCTTTTTCTGCATCTGTTGAGAGAATCATACAGATTTTATCCTTTTTTTATTAATGTGGAGTGTCACATTGATTAATTCGCACATATTGAACTACTATACATGCAACACAGGAATAAATCCCACTTGATTGTCATGAATTATTCCTTTACTGTACTGGTTGTAAAATACTTTGCTAGTATTTTGTTGAGAATTTTTGCATTCATGTTCATCAAGGATATTGGTCTATATTTCTCTTCTTAGTGCAGTCTTCATCTTGTTTTGGAATCAGAGTAATGCTAGCTTCATAGAATGAGCTTGGAAGTTTTCCTTCCATTTCTATTTTTTAAATCATTTGAGAAGAATAAGTATTAACTCTTCTTTAAATGTTTGGTAGAATACTCCTATGAAGCCATCTGGCCCTGGCATTTCGTTTGTTGAGAGAGTTTTAGTACTGATTCAATTTCTTTACTGATTATCAGTCTGTTCAAATTTTCTATTTCTTCCTGTGTCAGGTTTGGTAGTTTATACGTTTCTAGGAATTAAGCCATTTCTTCCAGACAGCCAGATTTGTTGGCATATAATTTTTCTTAATAGTGTCTTATAATTGTTGGTATTTCTGTGGTGTTGGTTGTGATTTCTCCTCCTTATTTGTGATTTTATTCATTTTGGTCCTGCTCTTTTATGTAGTTTTGTGTAGAGCACTTGGCAGAATTGAACATGCACACTTGTTTGTGCAATTATTTAGCAGTATGCCTCTACCCTCAACAGACTGTAAACTCATTAGAGTAGGAACAATATTGGTGTGAGGGGGAGAATATGAAAATTAGGAAGCTGGTTTTTCAATACAGTAATACTAATATTTATACAAACTCTTGTTAGCCCTTTTTGTACAGACATGTACATTCAGCTAATTATCTCCTTTAAATCAGCTTTGTAAATTTCAGAAATAAGGTAAGTCCTCAAGTTCTAGGACTTTTTTAAAAAAACTCATTTATTTATGTTGAAAGAGAGAGAGAGAAAGAGAGAGAGAGAGAGGATCCCAGGCAGGCTCTGCAAGGTCAGTGTGGAGTCCAATGTAGAGCTCGAACTCATGAACTTTGAGATTAAGAGTCAGACACTTAAGCGACTGAGCCACCCAGGAGCTCCCTCAAGTTCTACTTTAAAGCAAAATTAGTTTTTGTCTTTGTCTGCATTTAATGCTTATCACATCTTTTCCAGAATCAATGAATCTTGTTCAAACGTGGAGTATATTTTAAAGCCTAAATTTGAAAATGTTCTAACTAACAATTAATAGTATTTAAGGAGAAGAATGTTATAAGAAAACTGAGGTAAATTTTTATTTAATAATAACTATGATCATGTTCTTTATATACATATTTTATAAGTATATTAAGATATAATAGTTCAATAGCAAACATAAGAGCAACACTTCTTTTCAGGGCGTGTTTTCAATATATTTTTTTAAATCTTCCAATTTTTTTTCTTTTTTCTTTTATTTATTTATTTTTTTACAAATAGTTTATTGTCAGGTTGGTTTCCATATAACAACCAGTGCTCATNTTTAGTTTTTTGAGGATTTTCAATATTTTTAATAATTAGCATGCTAGAGACAACAAGACATCAGAGTGAACACCTGCCGTCATGCCCCAGCAGGTCCACGATGACCCTTGTTATATAACAAGCAAGATTTCTTTCTTCCCAGACTATGATATCAAGGTGGCCTGGGGAGATTCTGGGGAAGAGATCAAGGTGACCTGCATGCATGGGTGAGGCCTTGAGAGGGATGAGTTCAGAGCTGACAATATCTATTGACACTTGTTGCCCTTTGTCCTGGTTTGTGAACGCCAGGCGTGAGTTAAGATAAGCTGGACATATTTCCTGCCATGTAAATGTTGGTTTCTCCATGTAACTCCTTAGGTGACTGGAGGATGTAAACTCTAGTTGGGCCACTGATAGACTAAGAGTAAAGACAGTATGTAAAGATTCAACAGCTCCCCACCCCAGACTGGTCTGCAATAAAGCAGATCTTCAATAAATGAGTTTTGACTGAATGAATAAATGTTGCTTCTAAGAAATTTACTCAAACTTCAGTAATGAATTCTGGGAAAATTTTTTTCTTGTAAGAAACATAAACATACTCAAAAATAAAATTTCTTTATGTTAATAAAAGCATCTTAAAAGAAAGAAAAATACAAATCTCAGAAAATAAAGAATTAAGGAGAAAAAGGGTCATATGCTGATAACACCTAGACACAAAGCAACCTGTTTGATTGTATAGCAAAAGCGCTGTTCCTTCAGGTGGGCCACTGTAGCCGTTTTGATCATCTAAAAAGAATCAACCATGTAATATGTTTTCTTCTTAAAATAAAAATGCCTTACTTTAGGCACAGGATCCATTTTGTTAGCTATGATTATAAAGCAGAAAAGGTTTATGATGTCAACTGATGAGAACAAAGGGTGAAGAGGTAGGGAGTGAACTGTGATGAGCAAAACAAGTCTTCCTCCTTGACATTCTGCCGGAGTGAAGAAACACTGGAAGAATGTGATTTAGAAACACACTCTTACAAGCATTTTTTTTTTCCATAATCATATATTTGCTGCTTATTGTACTTCATCATTTGTTTGCAAAAATTTCCACTGCGACATGTTCAAAAATAGCTAAAGCTAACTTATGATATGCACACACTATATAGCAAAGTGAAATGTGTTTAGAAACAAGCAAAAGAACAAAATAAGTCTAAGAGAAGAAGATGAAGCTTGGATAGTTTGATATACAAGTTGTATAATATGAGGTGATCCGTACTTAAGGGTCATAGAGTAAAGAACAGCCTAACACCCAACTTGACAAGTTTAAAAATTCTCATAATTTTCCTAGAAAACAGTAACAAATCTGATATTTAGATCAAAGGTGATATTTTACTTTTATTGTAATATTTTAAACTGAAATTTTGTGTGCTTATTACTGACTATAAATATTTTCCTGAATAAATAAATGCATGAATGACAGCTACTTCATTGATTTCTAATTAAATATGTTAAACATATTTTAAATGAACATGTAAATCATCTTTAACATTTAGTAAATTTCTTTTGTGGTGTTACTTTGATTATTCAACTGAATAGATAAAATTATTCACTTTTGTCAAATTATAATAATTGTAAGTCTTCTATCGATTTAAATTCATATTATAAAATAAGTTTGCTTCATCTCTGAAGTTCTATGATAATCTATGGCATATTAACATCCAAGGAGGAGAATAGGACCTAATGTTTATTTTTAAGCCAATTTTCCCTTAGACATGGGCCCCAATAAACTAGAAAGATTCCAATTTTCTAGTGTGTTATTATCAGAGTCACATGAAATACAAATATACTGAGATGCCATCATCAGTCCTTACTCACTTTCTAGATATGATACTTCCGGGAAGTTAGCTCAGTTACTAATGAGTTTATTATTATGTGCCTATACTGTGCTTGAAATAATCAGACTTCTATATAAGATATATCATGTCTTAATCTACATTCATTCATCTGCTTGATTTGATATTTCCTTCTCTAATATATTCCTCAATTGTTTGTTGATTTGCTTTTTCTCATTTCCTAAAAGTGGTTTTGTTTAAATTATATTGCTTTCTTAACACCATAATATTACAATCATTTTCTTTAACTCAATCTCTCAGATTATTTGTACACATGAAGTTTAGCTACTAAAAACCCATCTAATAGCTATATATTACAACTGTATCTATGAATAACTGAACAACATGCATTACCTGGAATGCCTGGGTGGCTCAGTCCTTTAAGTATCCGACTTCATGATCTCATGGTTTGTGAGTTCGAGCTCCACATCAGGCTCTCTGCTGTCTGCACTGAGCCTGCTTCAGAACCTCTGTCTCCCTCTCTTTCTGTCTCTCCCATACTCATGCTCTGTCTGTCAAAAAAATTTTTTTAAAAAAGATGCATAACCTACTTGTTTCAGAGAGTATAAGTTCTTTAGCTTTATCCAGGATGAAGAAAATCTAGGACAAGAAAATCCCTGTAGCATGTTGTCTTTTTTTTTTTTTTGCATTTTTTTGGTTTTTACACATTTTTACACATTTACACAAATAAATATATAGTTATATAGTATATACTTATAACATTTCTTAAAGTTAGATTTCCAATCCTCAAGAAATGACCTTCTCTATATTAACTTATTTATTCACTCAAAAAGACTTATTGAATGCACATCATCTGTAGAAACTATGTTAGGTGCTTTGATAACTGAATAGGCTGCAAATTGAAAAGAAAAGTGCTTTCAAAGTACTTTCAAAGAGTGAATAAATGAGAAAATTTAAGAAATGGCATAATTTTATATCATTGCATTCTTGAAAAGTCTAATGCTGTATATACTTTTACATTTTTTATTAACTGTTTTTTATTTTATTTTTTTTTAATATTTTTATTTATTTCTAGGAGAGAGAGAGAGACAGCGTGAGCAGGGGAGGGTCAGAGAGAGAGGGAGACACAGACTCTGAAACAGGCTTCAGGCTCTGAGCTGGCAGTCAGCACAGAGCCCGACGCGGGGCTGGAACCCACGAACCGCGAGATCATGACCTAAGCGAAAGTCGGACGCTTAACCGACTAAGCCACCCAGGCGCCCCAACTGTTTTTTATTTTTAAAAAATAAAAAGCTCAATGTTCTTAACTGCACAAATAATTGAAGGCTATTCATAGTCTATCCATAATCTCAACAGAAGATAAAGACTTCTATAGCCAACGTGACCATCAAATTTATCATCTAAATCAGTATAGTTTGAGGGTGAAAAGAACACTGTTAGTAATTATGCCAAACAACAGTCTTGAATCAGGTTGCTCAAGGTAAATCTGTATTTGTAGTCCTGGTAAATAGAGTTCTTCTGAGCTGGAAAAGATATTTTTTAATCAGGTTTCTGATTCCAACCAACACATAAGGCATTTTGCCAAACAGATACATTAAAACAAAGAACAGTGAAGACAAAATTAGGCTTCATTTTAAAGTAAGCCTCACTGGAAAGAAAGAAGAGAGTCATTTTAGAGCACTTAAAAGGAAGGCAGTCAAGATCTTTTCCTGGAGGACTCTATGCAGTATTGCCCAGTCCCTGTGTTTGCTATGACATTAAAATGGAAAGCTTGGAGTCCCATGACTCATTGACTTCTTTCCATCATCAAATACTCACCCCAAAATGATGGTCATTTATGTGTTGTTCACAGATTATTTAAAAATCTTTGGGTCCTCAAATTTCTATCAAATGTTCAGAATCTCAGTATTAATTTAATGAAAATATTCTTGTTTTCTTTCTCAAGTGAGGAAATGACCTTCCAGCCCACATAGCCAAATGAAAATGCTCCCTATACTCCCTTACCCACACCTTTATTCCACATCACAAATTTTATTTTCTGAAGTCATGTTGTATGCTCTCTATGTTACCATTAGATGAATTGTATTATTTGTTTATTTAGATGTTTGTTTGTTGCCAGTTTTGTTTCTTTCAAATATAAGCTATAGAAGGGCTGAGGTTTCCTCTCACTACTTTTTCCTAACACTAAAAGAACGTCTATAATCATAGGTGCTCAGCAATTATTTGTGTGATTAATAAATTATTTGCCTCTAAGATGAATGATACTGAAAACTTCACCAAGTCAGCTCGTTTTAGAAAGTATTATTTAGAAAATTATGTTTAAGGGCACCTGGGTGGCTAAGTCAGTTAAGTGTCGACTTGGGCTCAGGTCATGATCTCACAGTTTGTGAATTTGAACCCTGTGTCAGACTCTTCTGTTAGCACAGAGCCCCCTTCAGATACTCTATCTCCCTCTCTCTCGGCCCCTCCCCTACTTGCTCTCTCTTTCTCAAAAATAAACTTTAAAAAAATTTAATAAAAAAAGAAAATGATGTTTGTTAGAACACAGTTGGGAAGTAGGTACCAAAATTACTTTTAGTAATCAAATGTGTGTGTTAGAAAATATTTGAGCACAAAATGGTCTGGGAATGTAATTTAAAAAAAAATGAAATAGAACAGATGCATCTGTAAATAAAACAATGTTAATAACCATTAAAACTATTTTAATAAAGCACATTATTGCTGTTTGTGAAAATAACAGATACTTGACCCTTATTTATGAATGAGAACAAAGAAAATTAAGTGCAAATCTGAATTTACGTAAGTGACAGTATTATGAGGATTAAGGTGTATTGATAGATATTTCAAACTATATATGCTATTTATATATGCATCTTCTGAGATATTTACTTGTAACTTAATACCTTTTACAAATACTAAGATGAGCATCCTCCCCACTAATTTTAGCTACACTATATACCCTCTTCCAGTCCTACATGTCATAGGCTAGATATGAAAGACAGCTGAATTCCCAGAACTCAGAGAAAAAGAATATGGAGATGTTTAATACTTATTAATGGGAAAACTGAATGCTGGCAGACATTCTCAACATACATTGATATTGTGAATTTATGCCTTGGCATTCAAATTATAAAATTCATCTTTAGCGGCATATCATTTTCTACTTTCCCTCTATAACTTATGATTTGTACAGCATTATGATTCTCCTATAATATATAATTTCCCATTTTGTTTTGACAGAAAGAACTAAAGCAATGAGATAATTCCTCATACAGGCCATCATGACTAAAACAACGTGTCCTTCGAATTAAATAGTTTTCTAATATTTAGTCAATTAATAATGGTTTTAACGTTGGTATTTATGACTATGTATCCTTCTTCCAAGGAAAATTTTATTCTTTCATCACAAGAGAAAAATAAATACAAAAGAAAACTATAAAGCAATGGTACATATGAACTTTACACTGTCATCAATATTAGGCATTTCTTCTGAAACAGTTATCTTCTGAAATAGTAAAGATAAAATTGACTAGGCGTATAAATGTGAACAATTCTTAAGCTATTAGACAAATACTTCTGAATATTAATCCTGAAAGAAGATTTCTCTTCCCCATTTAAGACAATCTTCATGGTTGTTTAGAAACATGAATCCTTTGTTTATTACTTTTTCATTCCTAGTTTCTTCATCTGTAGAGTCGGGATAGCAATATCTTCTGGCTCTAGAGATTGATTTGGAAGTCCAGAGGGCATAACTCTCCGATCTTTATTTATTTATTTATTTATTTTTTGGATCTGTGATTTTGTTTTTAATTATCTTAAGCCTTATCACATAATTTAAAAATCTGTGATGATATATCTCCTTTACTTTAACCCCTCTAAAGAGTTGGCAAAAGCACCATTACCAATCATACATATATGGTAAATCCACAGTTGTATTTGTGAATAGCTGTTGAGAAGACAATCTTGAATGATAACTTCGTAAAGAATTCACAAGCCAAATCTGCTTCTATAACCTATCACACTGAATTTTAAAAGCATCTGACCTTACAGATCATCTGTAAAATGTGAGAAGTGTTAATATTCTTTATTTAATTTTATACATAAACCACACTAAAATGCCTTTCATTAAGCAAAAGGCAACATTTAAATGCAGGGAATTTTAATTAAATTGGCATAGTTAAGACTAAAAAGATAAAGTGGACGTTGCCAGCTTATCTTCAGCCCTTGCCTTTAACAGGCTAACAAACACAACTTGAAACACAGCTGATGTCTTGCTGTTCTGATATAATGGATTTCCTCAGTATTTAAATATATTAATATAACCAGTTATATAAATCTAAATATAAAACCAATCTCCTATATAAGTTTAGACATGGCATTTACCATCTCTGAAAAGCTTAACATCTAATCAATTCCAATCATATTTTTTGAAGGGGAAAACAGTGACAGCACTTGCTGAACCAGAATTACTATCAAAGTTCAAAAAGCCAATCATATTCATTTAACCACAAGCCAATCTCATTTAAATCAGAACTGTCCAAAATATTCTATCAGCCATTCATGATCTGAATTCTGGTGTATGAGATCAATTTAAATATGGTACACATAAAAAAGTCGTGAGACATTTTTGTTTTGTAATAAATAAGGCAACAGCCAACTATTACTCGTTAGTAGCTTTTTTGAGATAAGCTATCAAGTCTGCTCTTTCCCCTGCCTTCTTAATGCCAGCGAAGATCATTTTTGTTCCTGGGATGTACTTCTTGGGATTCTCCAAATACTCCATCAGTGTCTCCTCTCCCCAGGTGATGCCTTTGTTCTTGTTGGCATCCGTGTAAGAAAATCCAGGGGCTTGACCCGTCTTTCGCCCAAATAAACCATGGAGATTTGGCCCCGTCTTGTGTTTGCCTCCCTTTTCCACGGTATGGCACTGGGCACACTTCTGAACAAAAATCTTCTTGCCTTTCTCAACATCACCCATTTTTAAATCGCTCTTTGGTCGCGCGCGAAGCGAAGGTGCCCGCTCCCAACTCTCCGATCTTCAGATCTCTTGCTGGGAAAACTAGAATACCAATGGTTTCTGGGTTTTGTTTGTTTGTTTGTTTGTTTGTTTACTTCTGGCCTTTTGTAGCATGACAATAAAGAATTTTGGAAGTGTTTAAATAATGCATGTATATGAAACCATGGGGAGAAGTGCAGAGAGGTCCAGGACAGACAGATAAGGCTTAGACAGATAGATCTGTCTTCCTTCTTGAAGTGTGTGGACTTACTTCCTATTCATTCCTTCCAGATAGGTTTTGCAAATCTATGTGATTTTGTAAAAGACTTATGTTCTTATGATCGTACCTCTGCTAATATTTATATGTACCTCTGCTGTCCAAATCACTTTTCTGTTTTATCCTTTAGAATGTAACCCCACCCCCTTCCCTGATAATTTTCCTCTTCAACACAGTCCCTCATGCTGGGTAGGAAGCATTGCTATTATGCAGATATTTATTATTTTTTTTCTTAGAGGTTATATTGGCACATGAATTTCATACCATGTCCTCTAATCTGTTCACTATAAAATCCTGTGTATCAGGGACCTTACTAAGTATCAAAATTCCCTCATTACGATTTTCACTAAATATCATAAATCTTTGTTTTTCAGCTCTGACAACTAAAAAACATTGACTAGCGTGTAATTACATGACAGTCTGGACAGAATTAAAAAAACAGGAGTCTAGGTCTACAAGTATGCTTGCCTCCCTTCCACCTTATTTGCTGTTCAGAATTAAAGTCTGACTAAAGCTTGGCCAAGCAGCCTCTTGAGGGAGACAGAAGGGACCGGAAAGTGATTGCAAGGTTAGATTATGCTGCAAGTTTGAGTTTCTTTCATATTGTAATGGTGGTACAGGAAAGAAAGAATGGTCACTATTGGAGTTCCCAGTTTAATGTTAAGTGTCTTTCCAACAGAGTTGAAAGTGCTTTGGGTAATATCAGATCCCTTCACAATCCCCAAGTCTACTCATCTCCAGCCTTGAACAAAGAGCACTGAGTGCAAATAATACAGACAAAGATGATAGAAAAGTGAGAGTTTCAGACTACCATGGGGCCCTGATCTGTTTACGAGTCAGTGAAATTCCCATGGCTAGAGGCACTTCATTGAATTGAGGTTGAAATAATTATCTTCAGAAAATCACTGTTAAAATATACAACTGGTTCAGCCTTCATTAACACACTGTCACAGTTTACTTTATCAAATTAAAGAATTTGTGGTCTCAGGGCTCTGCAAATAAAAGGGGAAAATGTCAGTTTTGCTTCATGAAATTGCAAATATTTCACATACAGCACCGAGTGGAAAGGGAAGGTCTACAAAGAATCCCGCAGTGAAGCTTGACCTCCTGAGGCTTGTGATTGAAGTATAAGGAACCAGCGTGCCTGAGGTACACAGTCAGCAGTGAGTCTAAAACCAATTCTGATTTTTTTTTTTATGCTACAATTTTACCTGGGGTTGTTTCTGATATGGTCATGCTTATAATGTGTCAGGACATGTAAAATGTCTCTTTCTGGATTTTAAACTCCTTCTGTATTTAAATTCTATAGAAAAGAGTTTGCAGACTTTATTCTGCTGCAAAATTGCTATATTAATTTTGAAATTTTCTGCTGGCAAATATGGCTAAACATTGGAATAAGCTTTTGAAAAACATGATAAAATGTTTTTTTCAGAAGTTTTCATTATTAAAAGACATAGGAAATTCGACTCTATTTACAAGTCTTCCTGAAGACAAGGGATAAAAATAAGGACCTGTCAATATACTTCCTCTGATTAAAAAATGACTTCATGAGGTTATATAAATTTGAAGATATGCACATGAATTTTATCTTGTTCATACTTACATATACTACTGTAAAATAAACTAAGAAGATGTACTTAAGAGACTTCTTTGCAAACACCTAAATCTGAGGTTAAAGTTTAAAAATTGCCCAGACATTCCTTTGGCCCTGTAGAACCATAACCATTATAAAAATACATCTCAACTGAAATTTTCTTTCAACATGTAATAGAGTAATATACCCAGACTATTTGAAGGTCTTTAAGTGAGGTGTAGTATCATGAGGGATGAATTTATGTTTTTCATTTCAACCTACCTGAGCTGGAGAAAATCTGATAATTAGAGCAATTAGTGAGCTTGTGCCTTTGCAGTCCTTCTTCACAGGCAGTAGTGGAAGAAACATTACAGTATATTACACTTATCTAATTACTTTGTGTGTCAGTTATACAACACTACTAAAAACATAATTGTTATACTTGGGGTTCCTTTATTTATCTATTTATTTTCTGCATTTGTTTTTCTCTTTCTTGCTTATAGATGTAATAGTCTGCTTTGTCTGCGCTTCAAGTCATATTTTCTGTTTTCTCTTCCTTTTTACCTTGATTTATTTACAGTCTGATTAAATGAAAACTGCCAATATGTATCAATGGTATCACCACACCTCTTTAATTATATGAGATTCCATCTACATTATTTTATGTTTAGAGAGGAATATTAATTACTGCATTAGGGCAGGAGAGTGTGCATTTTGAGGAAGTGGATACACTTTTTATTTTTCTCGAATTCCCAAATTTTAAAGTTTTTCTTGATTTTATTTTTCCCCTATGTATGAATAATTGTGTAAAACTAAGGCCAAATTACATTATTTAGGGTTTCTGGGTTATAGTACCACCATCAAACGTTTCAACTGCAATAGGAAGGCTTGAAGTTACAACCCAAGTCTGCATGAATAAATTACAATAGCTCAATGGCCACTAATATTTGGTCCCAACCTCTCCAAATATGCATTTTGACAAAATACTAATTAATGCTTTAAGAGTTGAACTAACACTTTCACATGAAAACAGATAAACTTAGCATCAAACCTACACTGAACCAAAACCATTATTTTGAGGGAATGACAATGAGAGACTGTAAATTATTCAAAAATGTCACACTGATCACAGTGACTTAGTGAACAACAAAATTATCAAATTTTCAAAGATACAGATGTCTTTCCTCTTTTCTAGGTCAGTTAAATAGACATTACCATGTCAGCAAGAAAACAAATGTTATTTTTTTTTCCTGTAAGGCCTACAATGGACAAAATGTCTGGCTATAGGCCAACATAATAATTGGCTAGCTCCTATTTTATTATCTGTGCTGAACTATCTCCTTCCTGTGACAAAGCATACTAATACAAAAAGGATTTCAGCAAAGATTATGTGAACAACTTTGAAAATTTTAACACTTCAAGACCAGCCCCCAAAGTAACAGGCTACAGAGAAGTTGTCTTAGCTCATTCCATCTGCTGTAACAAACATACCACAGACTCAAACAACAAGTTCTGGAGTCCAGGAAGTCCAAGATCAAGAAGCAGGCACATTAGGTACCCAGTGGAAGCCAACTTTCTGGTTCACAGATGGTCATCCTCTCTCTGTGTCCCCGTAAGGCAGAAGGGACAAGGATTGTTCCCTGGGGTCTCTCCTATAAGGGTTCTTCTATGAGGGCTCTGTCCTTGTGAATGAAATGCCTCCCAAAGTTTTCGCTTCCTAATATCATGTCATTGTGGATTAGGGTTCAGCATATGAATTTGTGGAGAACACATTCAGTCTATAGCAGGAGCTGACTCCCTGGCAGTGTTCATTTTTACCACTGATGCTGTTTGTTAATGCATCCTACTTTATCTCCTATTATCAGATCAGGAATGTGTATTCCCTTTTGCATATTTGACATTGCTTTTTATCAATGTTTAAGTTAATTTGCAAGTTATTTAATCAACATGTTATTCCATTACCAGCGCTATCTGATATTCAGCTATCTGAACTAAGAAGGGTAAATGAGTCTAATTCAGTTCTTTTCACCGATGACAATTTAACTAAACTATAAAATACAATGAATGTCACTTCATAACTGCAGAGAAGTTACCCTAGTATTCTGAAAATTAGTGCAGTTGTAAGATGTCAGCGCTTTGATCTCTATTCACCAGTGGGATCAGGTTCATGTGTCTTGTCAATAAATTTAATTAAAGAGTTTGATATGTTATGATTAACTGACTTGCACTCTTAAGATTAGATGAAGTATAGTGCTAAACTTATTTAATAAGCAGAGATGATGAAGAAAAGGTAAGAAATTAAGTAACATTTTGTTTTAAGCCTTTTTCAACATCATGAGTTTCATCTTTAAATAAGGAATTCTAGGGACAGGTTAGAAGGTCATTTAATGAACAGGTCTCAGGAATGCTCAAAAGATAACTCTTAATTTAAATATTGAACAACCTGACATAATCACAGGCTCTAGTTGAAATTATTACATACTATTTCTTATGGATGACAATGAAATAATTTCATGACATGTGAATTAATTCCTGCCATTTTTAAAGGGTTGAAAACTGCTGCACAATTTATAAAAGAAGTGGAGGACAATGAGTATGTACATAGACAGGGCAAACAATTCCATGCGGCCCCTGGGTGGCTTGTTTAAGTGCCCAACTTCAGCTCAGGTCATTATTTCACGGTTGGTGAGCTCGAGCCCTGCATTCGGGTCTGTGCTGACAGTTCAGAGCCTGGAGCCTGCTTCGGATTTTATTTCTTCCTCTCTCTCTCTCTGCCCCTTGCTTAGTCATGCTCTCTCTCTTTCTCTGTCTCTCTCCCTCTCTGTCTCTCAAAAACAAATAAACACTTTTTTAAAAAAGTTCCATAACTATATAATAAAAAAGCTCAAAGATCAGAGTTGTATTGGGTGTTAAGATATGGGTAGAAAAATCACAGATGTGGCCTGACAATTAAATCAGAACAACACTATTGGCCCATTTTTTTTCTGCACATGCCCATGTTTGTAAAAGAGTTTATAAGAAGGCGATAACTGCTCCTCATCCAATGTTAGATGTTGTATTTTGGTATATTTTAACTAATTGTTCTATTGTTTAATACGTTTAAGCCTATTGTGCTTTTCTGGCTAGCATATAATAAAAGCTATATTTTTAAAGATTACTAATTCAATATCATGAAATGTAACTATAAGAATGACTATATTCACACTCTCATGATTCTGCTAAATCCGACTCTCAATTAAAGTATGTAAAATTATAAATTATACATGAAGAATCAACATGTTATCAAACTCAAATCTGAAAATACTATGTCTAATCCTCTAGATAAGGTATTCTTTTATATGAGTGGCATAAGAGCCAGAGTAGGACACACATTACATCAAAATGTCAATAGAATGAGAATCATTGAAACCTCATTTTTTTCTTATTAACTCTACTCTGCCCATTTAAACTTAGACTATAATTGTTGTGATCACAGTGTAAGGAAAGACTCTGGTGAAATAATACTGCTAAGAGTTTCCAGAATCCTTGAGCTGACACTCTAACCACAATATGAGCAACACCACCGAAGGTTTTAAATCCAGGACAGAGTCAGCTTGCAGTGAGGAGAATTCCCATTGCCAGTTAGGAATTGTGGGTAATAGTGCTTTAAATAATGGATGTAGTCAAAACAAATTTAGATACACTGATTACTTTAGCTTTCAGGGTAAGAAATTTTATTAGAAAATGTTCTTTTTAAGCATTGGAAAAAATCTTTAAAGTGTAAATAAGCCTTGGGGAGTTATTTCAACTAATGACACAGTCTGAAAAGAACTGAAGCAGCAAAATTCCTTGTCAGAAGTTGAGATTGATTGTCACTATAGTATAGAATTTTATAGCCTCTCTGGAACAAAGGAAATATCACCTTTTAATGTGAAGTCACAATTTAATTTTCTTAGCTGATGTAAACTATTTTGCTGACTTTTAATGAACCCAGGAAACTGCTTAATGTTTATATAGGTTTTCAGATGTTATATGTGTCCATAACCTGAGCCAATAAAAATGGGTTACAGGATAGGATGTAAATTAAATGGGACTCGTTTTCCTTTCATGGTATGTATTTTAGATAAATAATAAATAAAGTCTATTATAGAAAGAGGAGAAGCAAGGGTCGTTGTTATCCTTTGCCAAATTATATATATATAGCTGCTTGGCTGTGGCAATATGGAAGTAGGGTGCCAACAACTGATTACCAAAAAGTATCTGGAAATGTCAAACTAAAGATCTTGAGACTCGTTAGATATACCATCTCCCTAGGTCTGCTTCAAAATAGTCTGTTCATTGCCCCATATATTAAAACATGTGAAAGTCATACTTACAGTAGCCCTCAGAATATTCTAAATTTACCTGTTTCATTATTTAATTAAACCCTTTAATTCTTCTTAGTCCATTCACATTTGTGTAAGGTTTAAATGAACATGTAGCAAAGATTTCTTTTTAATCTTTTCTCCATAGTATTTAGAAAGTCATTCAATAGTCTCAACAGACCTGATTTCATCAGCTATTTTAACAAGTAAAAAGAGTTTAGGTTTTGCACTTTTATTTGTAAAAATATGGCACCATCATTGAAAAGGGGAGACTATATTATGTGTTCGATGATCTATGTCAAAGTTTGATATACAAGTAAACCCATAGTCAGTTAAATTCACTTGGTACATATAATGAAAAAAGGCCAACTATAAACTAAAAAATGACAACAAATCCTTTTGGAAATGAGTCATAACAGGAAAAGTCCACACACTGCCTCTTTGACTTTCTTCTTAAGTTTTTATTAAGTGTATATTTAATATAATTGAGTGGAAAAGCATATAGTCACCACAAGAATGAAGTTAATTAAGACTGGCATTGTATAAACCTGATGCAAGAGTGCTTGATAGTTCATAAGAAAGGAAAAAGTGCATATATTGTTAATTTTTAGTTTTATATTTGCCTCTCATAAATTATGCTCACAAATAATTCATTTTTGGTATTCTAGCTTGAAAACTAAGTAGACATAGTAAATATTTTAAATTATTTATTTTCTTTTCCACCATGGCTATAATAATCTTCCTATTTAAAGATTCTGTTACCTCAACTATCCATAACCATACTTTGGAGAGGCTAAATAACATGGATATGGACCCACCAATTAGGACCCACCAAACAATCCTAGTTACAAATTAGAGCTTGACCACACTAAATAGGAGCAATTGTGTTTCTCACTTAGTTCAACTTCAACAAATTCTTTCCTAAAGCCACTAGGAAAAAAAACATACAATTTAATCAGCCTTGAATCTGTAATAGTTTTCAGAAATGAACTTGGTACATTTTTTAATTAGTTTTATATGCACAACTGCTAGCTATTGCTTTGATTACTCAAGTTGCCAAGCACTGCTGAGTGTGGGTGGGTACCTTGTTTACTGGTATAGAGCAGTGTCTTCTCACTGGGTAACATAAATGAATCATTACCTGTGGGCCATTAATGCTTCAGTGGTCACAATGACTTCTTTATAGGCATGCAAAGCAAGGTAGGTAAAATCAACAAATACAGGGCCAAGTCCATAGTAACTACCCCATAGAGAATGGAGGTAATTATCTAGAAAATTCAGTACAACACATAAAATATTTAGGAAAAACTTGAGATTAAAACAACAACAACAACAAAAATTTCATCCAGTCCCCAACATGTTTCTCAAACTGTAATTTAATTGCATCTATACCCCACCACCCTTTCTTTAGGTCAAGGATATTATTTCAATTGTGATTGATGTATATATGATAATCCAGAACTTATTTAGAGGGCATTGGTAAATATTTCAAGTAAAAGTAGAAACCAGATATTTTAACAAATATTTTTCACTGTTAATTACTAGGACAAGGGACTTAAAGTTCAGATTATTGTATTTATCCTTGTTCTGTGATCTATCAACATGAAAAACATGTAATATTATTCATTCCATGTCTATACATCTATAAAATATGCCCAGATGCTTCCACCTGACTCTTACATTTTAGTAGAATGATTATATCCATACAAAGAACCCTAAACAGAAAATCCTAATCTTGAATATAACCAAAGATTTTATGAAAAAGAAGAAAAAATACAAAAAACCAAAATTGTGCATTAATTGCTTGTAGCCATCTATAGCACATCTTTACAGTGAACAAACAAGGAATGAGTAGAAGTTATTTGTGACACTTACTTCTAAATAGGAAATCTACTTTAAGAAAAATAAGAGAGATGTTGCTCCAAATAAACTTACAATTTTAAAGTTGTCATTTTGAAGCCTATACACTTACTGTTCAACTATATTGCCAAAGTTCATAATACTGTTTTTCATTTTTTAAACAAAAGAGACTCAATTCTCTACGTTAAATCTAATGACACAAATATTGCTATTCCTACTTTATTAAAAGATAAAGCCCTAAAGCTAATGATGTTGAACACCTTTCATGGTCTTATAAGCTGTTGTGGACTGAATTGTGTCCCTCTAAAATTCACAGGTTGAAGACTTCACCCCTAAGTTGACTGTTTTTGAATATAAGGCCAATAAAGAGGTAATAAATCTTTTTAAATATCTAGCTATCCATCTATCTATTTACTCTTTTATTTATTTACTTATTTATTTTTAAGAGAATGAGAGACAGAGATAGGAAGCAAGTGAGTGGGGAAAGGGAAGAGAAACGGAAAGAGAGAATCCCAAGCAGGCTCCTCACCATCAGCAGGGAGCCTGATGCAAGGCTCAGTCTCAGGAACCATTAGATCAAAATCAAGAGTTGGATGCTTAAATGACTAGAGCCACTCAGGCACCTTATGAGGTAATAAATGTTAAGGGAGGTCTAGGAGTGGGGCCTTAATCTGATAGGACAGGAATCCTTATGTAAGAAGAAGAAAAAAAAAAAACTAGGAAGTTCTTTTTCTCACTCTGGACGCACATGGAGAAAGGTCATGTGAGGACATAGGGAGAAAGTGACTGTCCCCAAGCCAGGAAGAAACCTCACCAGAAACCCTGACAGCACCTTGATCTGAGATTCCTAGCCTCCAGAACTGTGAGAAAATAAATGTTTGTCTTTTTAAGCCATTTGGTGTGTGATATTTGCTTATGGCAGCCAAGCAGACTAATATATATCCCAGGTGTATATATTCTTCAATGAACGTTTCTTCATGTATTTTGTCCACTTTATAATTGGAACAATTTTTTCTTTAAGGTTGGGTTTTGAGAGTTCTTTACATACTCTAGATACCAGTGTTTTGTCACAAATGTACTTTGTAAATATTTTGTCCCATTTATATTGTTGGGGAGGAAAAATTTTGTTTTCCATTCAAGATTCTTCTAGGTGTCTAAAAATCAAATTGATATGAGATAGATTAACCAGAGAAAATCAAATTTAACTTCATAAGTATTGGGAATCCACATAAAATGAGATTCCAAAGGCAGTCAAGTAAAATGAGGTATACATGTCATCCTGAACTAAGGACAAGGGGGTAGGGGTCTGGGACTTCAATGGGAAGGAAAACAATTCACAGGAAGATAAAACAGAGTAAATTTTTGGTAAACAAATTTTTTTCTAGGCCATACTGAAACAGTGAGATATAGACAAGAATGAACAAACCGACCTTGCTATATTCCTTCCTATCTATCACCCCGATTTCATATTATGGTGTACTTACCTAGGATGGTAACCCTACTCCTGGGGTAGGTCCCTTATCTAAATACTTTTAAACAATTAGAAGACTGTCAAATGTTCTTCCTGCATCCTGTGGGCCTTTTTCACAGCTCAAAATAATCTGCATGGCAAAGTGGCATATCTTGGGGTGACTTGCTCTGAGACCCTACAGTAGCTTGTCTTTTCATCATTGTAACAGGGTATTTACAGAGAAAAATTTAATTTTGATGATGTCTAATTTATTAATTTTTCCTTGTATGGACCATGCTTTTATTGTCAAGTATAAGTATTCTTTGACTAGCCCTTGTTCCGAAAACTTCTCCAGTGCTTTTTGTTTTGTATTGTATTGTTTTGTTGTGTTTTTTACTAAAAGTTTTATAGTTTAGCATTTCATATATAAGTCTGTGATCCATTCTGAATTTTTTTGTATTATGTATGAGCCTTGGGTCAAATTTCATTTTTTTAAACCTCCAGATGTCCAATTTGCTCCAGCACCATTTGTTGAAAAGGCTATCTTAGTTTCACTGATACTTTTTCACTTTCACTAAAAATCACATAGGCATGTACATGTGGGCCTTCTCTGGGTTTTCTATTCTGTTTCACTGATCTGTATGTTTATATGCCCAATACTACGGAGTGCCTCTATCAACATGACAGTCTTGAGTACTCTAGCTATCTCATAATCTTGAAATTACATAGATCGATTCCTCTCTAAACTTCCTTCTTGAAATTGTTTTAACAATTGAAGATCTTTTGCCTTTCTCTATAAATATTAGAATAATCTTGTGTATATTTATAAAATTATTGCTGTGATTTTGGTTGGGAAAATGTTAAACTTGTTAAACTATACTCACTTCTGACAACAGATGTTTGGGTGTTTCCATACCAAGCAATTCTCTCTTCTTGGTGGAAACTGACTAGTGTCCTACAATTTAACTCAATTCTGAAACTAACTGCTTGGAATTAGTACAGACCCTACAGATTAAAGGGGAGGGGGGGTTCTAAAGGTGAGTTAAAGGCTGGTAAAGTCAGTCCACAAAACTACTCCCCACTTCAAATGCCAATCACAAGTTCAGGATTCTGGTATTTCTGGCTGACTGGTTATAAACTGAGCTTCTCAGAACTCCTTTCTGGGGTTTGATAACTTGATAAAATAACTCAAAGAACTCAAGAAAGCACTTTACTTACAATTACCATTTTATTATAAAGGATATAATTCTGGAACAGCCAAATGGAAGAGATGCATAGAGCAAGATATGTGGGAAGGGGTGCAGAACTTCTGCGCCCTCCCCACATACATCACCCTCCTTATACTTCCATATGATCACCAGCCCAGGAACCCTCTGAATACTTTGGTTTAGGGTTTTAATAAAGGTCCTTAATGTGGGCACGACTGAGTAAATCCTTGGCCATTGGTCATTGAACTCAACCTCCAGCTTCTTTCCTCTCTTCTGAAGTCAGAAGGATAGGGATGAATTTCCAAACCTGCAATCACATGATTGGCTACTCTGGCAACCAGATCCCATCTTCCAAGAGTCACTTCATTAGCATAAACTTACCTATGGTTGGAAGGGGCTTATGATGAAAAATAAAAGATGTCCCTCAAACCCCTATCCCTTAGAGAATACCAAGGGTTTAGAAGCTCCGTACCAAGATCCAGGGGCAGAGACTAAATACGCATTTCTTATGTCACACTTGTATATCAATTTGAAGGGAGCCGACATTTTAACTATGTAGAGTCTTGCAATGCATGAGCATATGTTTCTCTGCATATATTTATACAGATTTTTAAAATTTTTCTTTTTAGTGGTTTCTAGTTTTCAGTTCAGCACATAAGACTTATATGTTTTTGTTAGATTTACATATAAGTATTTAATGCTTTGAACGATTCTGTTACACCTTTAATTTTAGAGTCTATGTGCTAATTTTGATGAAAGACTGGCTATCTTTTCTCTAAGATTGAGAAAAGGGCAAGAATATCTGCTCTCACCACCTTTTTTAACATAAAAATGAAAATTTTTTGCTGATGCAATAGTGCAAGAAACAGAAATTAAAAGGCATAAGAATAAGAAAGGAAGAAACAGAACTTTCTCTAGTGTAGATGACCTGATTGTGCATGTAGAAGCTGCTAAGAAATCTATGAAAGTAATTCCGATAACTTACAGGCAAGTTCAGCAATGTTAAAGGATAAAAAACAAACTATCAAAAATCAGTTGTATTTCTATATACTAACAATTAGAAATGTTTACTCCCCACATCAATAGCAAATAAATACCCTTGATCTTGAAATCAACTATAATTCTCCTGATAAACAAATAGAGTGAATTGAGAAACGTGTTTATATATTCTCCTTTCTAAACCTTCAGCATATTGGCACTAAAGACATACTATTTCATAAGCCAAAAAAGACAAAGAGAACAGGAGAGGAGATGATAGCAGAGGAGGGTGGTCAGTATAATTATAGATGCATAAAACAATTTAGACTGGTAACTAATATAGAAGACCAGGGAATATTGAAACCTGAGTGCTATAGGAGAAGCCAGGAAGAATCAAACTGAACTGCACTGCGAAAATCCAGAAAGTTTCGATGATCAGTGTGATCAATAACACAAGAGATGGGGGTGGAGTGGCTGGGGTGGTAAATGGTAGGGTTAAATATGTGACAATTATTTAAAACTCTGCATAGTCTATTTTAGAATTCCTACTCTCTTCCAAAATATCCAGGAAATTACCACTTCCTAATCTAGGATATATTTTCACGATTTACTCCAGGAATTATCATATTCCTATGAGATCAACTAAAAGGAAGCCTGTTTTTTCTTTTAAAGCTTATTTATTTATTTTGACAGAGAGAGAGCAAGTGAGGGGCAGAGAGAGGAAGAGAGAGAATTCCAAGCAGGTTCTGCACTGTCAGTGCAGGGCCAAAAGGAGGGCTCGAGCCCATAGACCATGAGATCAAAAATCAAGAGTCAGATACTCAGCCGTTGGCGCCACCCAGGGTTCCAGGAAGCCTGTTTATCTGATCTTATCCATGTACATAAAGCTCCAAACTGTATTAAATGACTCAGCAGAAAGTTAAGTAAGGTTTTTTTGTTTTTCTTTTTACCATAAAGATCAAGGATAAAAGAAATTTAAACAGAACAAAACTAAGCATAAGAAGCAGAAATAATTCTGCTAGCAAAAGCTATACTTTATAGCTAATAAAGTTTACGTATACATATATACACATACACACATACAATCACGTGTCATTGGTATTTCATATATGGAACATATATGTACACACATATATATGCATTGTATATACATTTATAATGTAAATATTATAAAAAGGAAGTGTTTTAAAGTGTATTTATGTATATATACATACATATAATATTATCCTCAGAGAGCTAATAGAACATACTGCATCCATAATAAATGAACAAGATATCACAAAATAAAAATAAAAAGATAATTTTTTAGTTCTGAGAATAAAAAACAAATTGTAGGGAAATGTTAACAAAATTCAATAAAACAATTCAAAGGAAAATTCAGGAATCACCAAGATTATAAAACAAATGGAAAGTAGATGAGAAAAAGAGAGAAAAGATAATAAGGTACAGAAAACATGTTCAAAACATTTCCTCCACAAAAATGGAGGAAAAATGATCAAAGAAATAATTTAAGAAAATTGTCCGGAACTCCAAAATGTATTTTTTATGTCAAAGAACCCGAAGAATCGGCCAATCAGTAAATACCAAAGGCTCACCCAAAGCCACATTAGACATCATTATGTAATCAAAACCCTGGAATTAAATATAAGATCCCAAAAGTTTACAGAACAGAAAAATAAATGAACAAAAAGAGAGAGGGAAAGAAAGAGAAAGAAAGAAAGAAAGACAGACAGAAAAAAAGAAAGAAAGAAAGAAAGAAAGAAAGAAAGAAAGACAGGAAGGAAGGAAGAGGAAAGAGGGAAGAAAAATAAAAACAAATGTATGAAAAGAATCAAGAGGCAGAATGGAGTGTATCTTTTATATATATATATACATACATATATATCTTAACATACATATCTGTAATCTATATACATATATAAATGTATATACATCTTAAAAGACAGATATATCTTTAATCTGCATAAAGATCTATAGATCAATAGATTGATAGATATACACATGCACACACAGAGTTATGGGAGGTTTTAAAAAGTTTATCTCTCATGTTACCTTCCTCAGAAAGCTCCTGTAGAAAGTTTTCACTCACCAAAACAGATGTGGGGGTTGAGGGGAAGGTGAGGAAGTAAGAGGAAGAGAAACAATATCGACCTAACAGGAATCCAAAACAAGAGTGAAGCAAAAAGTGGTCATATAGTACTGACTTGTTAAATACAGAATCGGTAAAACATCATAAAAGAAAAATAAGGGTGGGTGCCTGGGTGGCTCAGTTGGTTAAGCTTCTGACTCTTGGTTGTGGCTCAAGTCATGATCTCTGGGCTTGTGGGTTCAAGTACTGCATAGGGCTCTGAGCTGACAGCATGGGGCCTGCTAAGGATTCTCTCTATCTCCTTCTCTCTCTCTCTCTGCCCCTACTTTGCTCACACACACACTCTCTCTCAAAATAAATAAATAACATTTGAAAAAAAGAAAAATATATAGAAGGAAGGAAAGAAGGGAAGGAGGGAGGGAAGGAGGAAGGAGAGAAGGGAAAGAGACAGGGAAAGAAAGAAAAAAGAGCAAGAAATGAGAGAGGGAAAGAGGGAAGAAGGAAGGAATGTGAAGGAAAAAGAAATATTTAACAAATTGTTAAATATATTATAAATCATTTCTCACAGGACGATACTTGTGCACCAGGGGTTAACTATCATAAATTGTTAAATACACTGCATATCAGCCCTCAAAGGATGACAGTTGTGCATCAGGAATTAAGTATAATAAACATAAAAGTTGTAAATGCAAGCCAGAAACAATCATAATAGTAATCGTATACTTGATGATATATCATATGAATATATTTATGAGTTTAGTGGCTTAAGATAGGAAATGTATGACAAAAATGTCTTAGAAATTCTCCCTGATTCAAAGGCATTTAGGCCTAGCCAGCACTATTTTTTATTTCTTGAGGCAAAAAGTGACTAACCTGGGTTAGAGCTACTTGCATTCCAGAATGTTGAGACATGTCAGTTTTCTTCAAAATCAGGTAACCGTTACTCAGGGGAGTGCATGACAATTTCCTGTGGATTATCAGGTCTGGATTCTTTTTCAAATATTTAGTTTCAGATTCTCAAATTTCATATGTATTCTTTCCAAAATTGGCCTGCCTCAAAGTTTATAATATTAATTGTACTTTCCAGTTTGCCCTGCCAGAATTCTTCTTTCTCTCTTTATAAAGGAAAGGCAAACTTTTATGTATTTGCAATTGTTACTATAGTGCATTGTGCTAATGTGTAAAAAATTTCAAGGCACCAAACAAGGAAAGAATTACAAACATTGCTGGTGCTGCTGTGAAAATTAATGATATGCTATTATAATTCAAGATGGTTCTCATCTTAAATTTCAACAAAATTGATGAAACCTTATTAAGTTGAAAAATGGAAAATCATGCAAACTATTTTTAGGACGTACTACTGCTTGATTTTGACTATAGAAATTTCATGTTATCGGGGCGCCTGGGTGGCTCAGCCGGTTAAGGCATCCAGCTTCAGCTCAGGTCATGATCTCAGGGTTGGTAGGTTTGAGCCCCGCGTCGGGCTCTGTGCTGACAGCTAGCTCAGAGCCTGGAGCCTGCTTCAGATTCTGTGTCTCCCTCTCTCTCGGACCCTCCCCTGCTCATGTTGTCTCTCTCCTTCTCTCTCTCAGAAATAAATAAGACATTAAAAAAATTTCAATTTATGGAAATAATTAGGTAACATCACTGTAAAAAGATCAGACCAGTACTATACAATTCTGTATTTGAAAAACGGTTCTTAAACTTTTCTACAAAAAAACAAAAGTTAGTAATAAGAATAATGGTAAAGCCTAAATCAATTTACCAAAAGTAACAAGATGATATGTAACCCATTTAGAAAGAAAAAAAAAAAGGCATGGGGGGAATGCATTTCCAACACAATGTTTAATTGGTTCATGTTTAAAAATTACCTTAGGTTTTTACTTCTGACAATGATGGAGGAGGTGTTTCAAACCAATCTTCTTTCATTTAACACCTAGACAAATGGACAGAATGTTTAAAGTATCTTCTTAAGGAGTCTGTTTGAAGGCGTTAGTAAGCAATCAACACTGTGAGGACTGTGAATCCAAAGTCCAGGAAAGAAGGAAGGCCCAGAGAGGTGAGCTTATCTTTTAGGGTAACTTTCAACTAGAAACAGTTATCTGTTGCCATAGTGAAAGGAAGGCTGTGTGAGAAATTCTAAGCTAAGCAGAGCTTTTAATAGACTCCCTGGATTGAGGGGACAAAATTGAGATTCCGGGGCGTGACAAGGAAAAGATTCATTATTAATAGGGCTCTCTTGAATCTCATCTCCACTTGAACTTTTACTTCTCTTTTTAAAGTCTTCATACAGTGCTGTCAACATAAAAGAAAGGAGCACGATGGGGCAAGTCAGGACACCATATGCTGAGGAGCAGAGGGAAAGGTAAATACAAGAGTAAATCTAAATTAACATGTACTTCATAGAAAATAATAATACAAAGAGAATTAAAATAAAGATTTAAAACATATGCCAAGAATAATATCAAACACGTGCCAATATTGACCGTGTGTTGGGTCACAAAGCAGGAGCTCAACAAATGCCAAGGTTGGAATCCTGGTAAAAATGTACCTCACACATATTTTTTTTAGTAAGGAAGTTGTGTGCTAGTTTTCAAATGCTGTGTTAAAACTTAATATTGTTCCAGACACAAAAGAAGTATCAATCTTCTCATTCTAGCCAGTAAACAAATAATATAACTTGAAAAATGAAAACAGAAAAGAATGGATATTTATCTTTACTAAAGATATATCACTGTTTTTACTTTTAGATATGGGATCAGAGTTTCTCTCACAATCCTTTCTTTCCTTATACTTCACTCTGTTTAAAAACAAAGCTGTAATATTTTTCCTGATACTGGATAAATAAATTAGGAATTGTAAATTTATATTAAATGAAATATCTAAAAATTAGTCTTCAATTTTTTTTCCTTCACTAATTTAAAGCACCAATTCCCCAGCTTTTTATCTTATTCCAAGACAAACTATACTTAGAAAAAAATAACAATGAACAAGGTAAACTTATTATCTATGATAATTAGATATTTTATATATATTTAGAATTTGTAATCCAAACTTGGGAGGGATAGTACTGAAACCCAATGAATATTAGCGTGCAAATTAGAAGTTGGCCTTGTTTCCCATTAAAAACTTAAGGGAAACCCAATGAACATAATGCCAAAAAGAAATTAGGTTAATCAAATCTGAAGGTGAGATTTATCAAATTTGAGATTTGTGTCTACAAAAAGTCTCAGGGTACTTTATTATTAAATCCAATTTCTAAAATGCAATTCAACATATCTGCTAATTATATTAAAGAGAAAAAGCTAAAATTAATATGAGAACCAGTTGGTTGATACTAATTGATAAACAGAGATGTAACTAACATTGTATTAGAGTTGTTTTGAGAAGAATAATACATATTATTTAAATATGATGTCTTTATAAAGTTAAAGCTTACCTCTCTTGGGGTGCCTGGGTGGCTCAGTCAGTTAAGCGTCTGACTTCAGCTCAGGTCATGATCTCACAGTTCATGGGTTTGAGTCCTGCGTTGGGCTCTGTGCTGACAGCTAGCTCAGAGCCTAGAGCCTGTTTCAGATATTGTATCTCTCTCTCTCTGACCCTCTCTGCTCATGCTGTCTCTCTCTGACTCTCAAAACAAAATTTAAAAAAAAAATTACCTCCCTCACCTTTTTTTCTTTTTTTCTTTCTCTTTCTCTCTTCCTCCCCTCCTTCCTCCCTCCCTCCCTCCCTCCTTCTCTCTCTCTCTCTTTCTTTCTTTTTTTAGAGACAGAGACCAGAAAGGGTAGAACGAGAATCTTAAGCAGGCTCCACACAGGGCTTGGTCTCCAACCATGAGATCACGATCTAAGCTTAATTGACTAAGCCACTCAGGTGTCCCTTCTCACCTTTCTTATAGGATGCAATGTAATTCATGACCCTATAGAAATACCTGTTGTGACAAGTTATACTAATTGGTGCTGGGAAGGTTTGACAATTGTCAAACTGGAAGGTTTGACAATTTTGATCAACCACCCTCCCTTCCATCACAGTTATTATTAAAATACGTAGGTCTTTGTATACTTTTCTGACTAGATTTCTATGGATGCTCTCAGTGCATTTTGCACTACACTATTCTGAGAGAGACTGTTGCACTTAGAACCAAACTTTAGGGAGTCATATGCACATGGATAACAATATTTGAAATAATTTCTATGATGTAGTGAGGACCAACTTTGTCTTATTTATAAGATACTTGTTGAAAATTAAGCATATCTTCATGACAAACGTGTGAGGTAGTGACTACAATCCGCATTTTCAAAACCAAAAACATAAGAAGCAGGTCAATTGCTCAAAATCATATAGCTACTGTGGAAAGTGGGATTTAAATATTTCTTATCCATCCCCACAACTTATGTACCTGATTTCCCCATAAAATTCTACTATGTGAGAGAGATATGACTTCATCTATCTGGATGCAGCAATTCAGAGGAGGATATATCTATATTTATATCTATATATCTATACCTATATCATCTATCTATATCTGTCTATATATCTATGTCTATGTCTTTCTATGTCTGTGTCTATCTATGTCTATGTCTATGCCTATATCTATCTATCTATCATCTATCTATCATCTATCATCTGTCTATATTTAACATAGCTTTGAACTGCATGAATCCACTTAATATGCATATTTTTACAGTAGTATACTACAAATGTATTTTCCTTACTTTTGTAATAAAATTTTCTTTTCCCTAGCTTATTTTATTCTAAGAATACAGTAAATAATGCATATACAAAATATGTGTTTATCAACTTTTATGTTATCAGTAAGGGTCCTAGTCAAAGTAGGCAATTAGTAGTTAATGTTTGGAGTCAAAATTTATACCTGAATTCTCTATTGTCATTGCCTCTAACTCCTGCATTGCTCAAGGGTTAACAGCATGTGTGAGCAAGTGGTTTCTAAGGTGAATTGTCACAAAATATCTGGTGAACAAGAGTGGTCTTTCTTGGCTAATGACTATCAGAAATAATCAGTTCCTTTTTTGTGAATTATTATTTTTTAAATATCCAATTCAGAGACCACAACAGGAAGTTTGAATATGTATATATTTGGCAGGAGGTTGATGTAGTTTAAAATGGAGGCTTTTCACTTTTTTTCAAATTACGAAACACAATAACTTGCAACGAATTAAAGAGAGGGTGGGATCAGATATTTGATAGGGCAAATATTTTTAAATAGTACATGGAACCAGAGAGTAAACCAATTTAGATATAACTTTATATTTATATAAAAGTTACATAAATAACTTTATAGATGTCTTATTGAGTGATTTTCTTTAGAGATTCTTGGCAATTCAGACTAAGTGTAGACAAAATGGAACTAGGGAATCCTTTAGAAGTTAGGTTTTAGTCTTATAAGAATGACATACTCATAGATACAAGGACTTAACACGATTGGCTATATAATAAATGAACTTCTGGACAACTTAATATAAACATATTTCAATAATATAGGATCCAAAAAATTAGACATTATTTTCCTCTGGAAATAAAATTTGTTTCTTTTTTTTTTTTTTTTTGTCTAAATTGGGTAAGGAATTAGAGGAAGAAAAATCATGCAAATGTCTTCAGTTTCCTTTGCTCCCTATCAAATGCATAATTCCATAATACCAATGTAGTAACACGGGATCTAGTACTTACCATAAAGATGGGATTCTCCAAGTTTCTGAGTGTTTCTAGGCCCCAGAATTGCTATGAATATGGCAGATCTCCTCCCCAGCCTTTCAGCTAATTCTGTGTAAAGTGTTAGACCTGGGACCAAAGCAAGTAGAGTATTTATACCCATTTTATATTTTCCTTAGGGTGTAATATGCGGCTCCAAGTGATAGCCTGTCAAATGTTTGGTTTTGTTGTTATTGTTGTTGTTCGTGTTTTACTTTCTTAGAATTATAAGATATATTTTATAGCAACTTGAAAAGTGGGAAGTTTAGGCACTAAGGTTTAAAGAATTTAGATATTGTTCATAGATGTTCTCAGCAAAGAAATTCATACATCTTAGTTAACTTTGTTTAAAAACAATTGGCAATCATCACAGTCAGTTAACCTCTCATTCGAATGAGAAGGAAAAATCATTACATGTTTATGTCAAATAATATTAAACCCATGTGGGAATTTGTTCAAGGGTGTTCTACAACAGAATTGATGACAAAAAAGTATCTAATAAGAGGGGAGAGCAGGCAGAGGTTAATGGACTGGATGTTCCCAGGAAGTCAAAGGCAAATGATGTTGGGATTTTTGAGAAAATAGTCTATTGGGATGTGAGAGTGTCTGATGTCAGAGCTGGAACATTCTAAAGTAATTACAACTTAGAGGAGGTAAATGTGGGAGTTGATGGCAGATGTTGAAAAAGGAAAATTCATTGAGGTCAAAGAGCTGAGAGGCCAAGGTTTGAATGGATCATCTATGTCTTGAACTTATCTAGACTTATGGTGGTTCTTACGATGAAAAACAACTAAACAAATATCTTCATTTAGTAAGTGAATACATTAATGAATTAGTGAATATATAGCATAGCATTGTCATATTCTGAAACTTCAACTAGACTGATATCTGTTTAGTAAATCTACTTTTTTACTTATTGAACAACAAATATCATTTATTATCTGCATGATTCTAATAGCCTCCCAAATGGACTGTGCTAAGCTCTTTTCAACATAGTACCCAAGCTGGCATTAGTTATTTTCATAATGTGCTTTCTCACAAGATGACTTCCTGCTTTCAAAAGATAAAACACAATGCCCTCCACAATCTAGTTACAATTTAATTTTCTATTATTGTAGCCCCATTTCCCATTTCTCTATTAAACATCCATTACTTGTTCTTTATTGTCCATTGACCAGATAATATTTTATGCATTTTACAGCATCTACTTTTTTCCTCACTGTACTCATGGAATGTCTCTTAACACGCATCCATTTATTCAAAAATATATACTGGGGGATGCCTGGCTGGCTCACTTGGTAGAACATGTGACTCTAGGTCTTGGGGTGGTGAGTTCAAGCCCCATATTAGGCATAGAGATTTAAAAATAAATCAGAAAAAATATATACATATATATGTTGTCTAGGACATTTGTGAGCTCAATGATGAAGATAAGTTAGTTAAGACAGATATTTCCCAAGAAATAAGAAAATAAACAAATGTACAGAAACTTCATTAATTATGATAAGATACAGAGGGGATAAAAAGAAAATAAGAACCATGACTCTCACTTTAAAAAAAAAAAAAGTGACCTAGAGATCTGATTTTGGTAGAATTTTCAGAAAAAAACCTTTGGCTAAAATATGAAGTTAAGCAAATTTAAAAAGTGAAAATTAGGGTTTTGAATTTTCCCTCAAGGGTCACAGAAGCCTTGAGGCATAAAGAGAGTCTGAAAAGTCTCTGACAACCGCACTGGCAACAGATGAATTCAGGAGATAGGTTGAGTTAAGACAAGGCAGTTGTCTTCATTAAAGGCAGTTGGATTTATTAAAAGTGAAATAGGAAGTATGTGAGATGATTTAACAAGCGACATGATCTCACATTCTCTGAGGAGCACAGAACGGATTGATAGACGCAGGAAAGGTAAGGCCAGCAATCACAGTGAAATGAAGACACCTTCACTGTGGAAAGAATAGGCCCATGTTTTAAAGAGCTTATCATTAGTCCTTGCTGTTGGCTTATATGTTGGGGGCTCAAAAGGGGAAAGAATCATAAGATGTAGGCTCTGATTTGAGGAGCTGAATAACTAGTGGTGCCATTTAGTGAGAAAGTAAGACTGATGGGAGGGAATCTGATGGAGACATAATTAACCAAAGGCTGAGCTTTGGGCCTGTTAGATTTGAAATGTCTGTGAGATATCCAACACGATGTCTCATGTAAGCAACTGGGCATGTGGGTCTGGAGCTTAGAGGAGACATTGCCTTTGAGTTTGGATGTGGATAAAGATATAGCTCAAGACATAGAATTAGATATGTGTGTATACAAATGTACATAAATGTTTTTTCACATAAAAGTACTTACAGTGGCACCTAGGTGGCTCATTTGTTTCAGTGTTCGACTCTTGATCTCAGCTCAGGTCTTGATCTCAGGGTCGTGAGTTCAGACCCCATGTTGGGCTCCACACTGAGCATGAAGTCTACTTAAAAAAATTAATTAAATTAAATTAAAACTACTTATATATTTGTATATATGTGTTTTTGCACTATATATCTGAATGAAGATATACATGTATATATGTGTGTATGTATAATATATATATACTTTGTGAGAACAATATCATCGTGTTTTTGTCCATAATAGTGAATGACTTACCTGTTATATTTGTGTATCTCCTACAATATTTCTAGCTCTGTGCTACTACTGCCCATTGTAACGTTTTTATATCACTAATAGTTTACCTCATATATAGTTTATTGTATACGTATTTGTTATCATACATGGTAACAAACTTCTTTGGGAAAAGTTTGCTGTGTTATTTTTCTGTATTGTCTATATTGCTTAAATTATGTGTATGTGTGCTTTCTGTGCTATATATGATTGAATTAAGTTTAATGAAATTTTCAGTGTTGAGATCTTCTGTCTAATATTGCATATATTTCTGCTACATTTGTTAAACCTTGTTTTTGTTATATTAATTTATCCAAGGGTCTTACAGGATTAATCTAAAGTTAATTATATTTTTGTATTTTTCCTGCTATAAAAATAATCACTATATGGGCAGCTGGATGACTCAGTCATTGACTCAGGTCATGATCTCACAGTTCATTAGTCAAAGCCTCGCATCAGGCTTTGCGCTGACTAAGCAGAGCATGCTTGGGTTTCTGTCTCCCTCTTTCTCTACCCTTACCCCACTTAATCTCTCTCTCTCTCTCAAAAATAAATACATACATACATATGTACACACGTATAACCACTGTTTCATTCAACGTTTTAGAGTTGCAGATGACGGAATAGGAAGCTTAACTACATTGTGCAAATCAAAGAACCCTAGATAAAATTCTCGGCCTTGGTTATGGAGTTTAACCCATGGGGTGGATAAACATGGTATGTTTTGGGAGTAGGTGGATTCGTGTTAAAACAAAAGCTGTAAGTGATTTCTTGGAGTAGTGTGCACATGTTTTCACCTTCTACCTAATAACTCTCTCTCTAGGACCAAAACTTCCTATATTCTTTCTGGGGTTTTTGCCTATAACCAATCTCCTTGTTTTCCACTCTCCTCCTTCAACATTTTGTCCTATTTTAGGAATGCTTATGCCTGTTTATGCCCTTGGAAGGTTGTTCTTAATACTTAGTATGACTCTATTTTCATATATTCTTCAAGTTGTTTTCATTAGGTTTGTAATTATGTGAGATATAGACTTTGATCATGCTTTTGCAATCCATTAAATATTTTTCTTTAATTAAATTACATAGAACTTTACTGTCTTGGTAAATGTCCATGAAAAGAAGAAAATAAGGATGAAAAGAAAAACAGAGTTTCATACCCTCAGGACCAAAAAGATATAACAAAGTATAATCATGAAACTAGTCGCTTAACGCATTAGAAATGCAGTTATTTAAGATAAATGATAATTAATTTAACCCCCCCACTGTATATTATAGAACTAACACTAAATCAAAAGCTTACATAAATATCTCTATACTCATGCCAAGCACAGGAATCATTTGAATTAGTTCAGCCATGTTCATGCATCCTCCTTTCCTAATTAAGGCATAACATATTCCCTGAACTTTTCCATAAATGGAATAATGAGCCCCAAAAGCATGTGCATAAAAATAACAGACGTGGGCCGCTTTCTTTTCTGGTTAATATCACCTGTGGATGTGTCACATACTGTGTATTTAAAAGGAGCTAAAAAGAAAGTGCTTCTTCAAACAGGAAATGAAACCATCGTTCCTAAGACCTGAGCTTGCTCTATTGTTCAACATTAGAAAAGAAAGAAAGAATGAAGGATAGAATGAAAAGAAAATAAAAGGTTAAAAGGAGAGCGTGGTGGGCTACCATTGGTCAGTCTGGAAAACAAAATTATTCATAGCTTTTAGACTCTGTTAGAATAAAGAGTTCAGCGACAAGAAAATAGTCATTGTAGTCCCAGAATTAGCAAGCTGAATTTTCTGTATAGAGATACTTTGTAGTATTTACTTTTTAATATTTTTTTATCTTCTAAAAATGATGGTAACTATGTATGACTGCCTCTGTGTGTGTGTGTGTGTGACATTTTTCTGTTACTTCACAGAAATAGAGATAAAATATCATTCTATTTAGTTACTGGATGTGATAACAGCTAAGATATGCAAAAAAACATAGTAATTCTAAAATTTAATTTTAGACAGATTTTATAAAATGATATGTATTTGTAATAGCTATTCAAGTAACAGATTTTCAGTAAAGTTAAACTGTAAGAAAAAAATCTAAATTATTGAAATGACCAGAAGATATAATTGATCGATAGAATATAAAACATGGTATTAGTTTTCATTTTCTCATTAAAGATTGTTTTTACCTACAAACTTGTTATGCTTCAAATATAATAATTATATCATACTGAATTTTACTGGAAATAATCATAACTTCAACTATGAAGAAAAATACATGTGGTTCACTATGGCGTTTCAGAATATTTGGGGAAATATCCTTTGTCCTTAAATTTGCATCTGTTTTGACTTATGCAGTGTGAGTTAGAAATCAAGATTTGCTCTCTTATTTCTACCTAAACTACTTTTATCTGGTGCCATACTTCAGAAAAGAATCTAAAAAGTGTCCTTTATGAGTCTGTCACCTCTCAGATGTCACCTTATTCAGTCTTGCTGTTATACCTAGAGCAATGTTTCTCTTTCATTGGTAATTTGCATTTGGCACTCTCTCAGACATTGATTTTCACCTTTGTTCCCAATACAGCAGTAAGACTTGGAATGTCTAAGTTGTGTTTGATATTTCATTTGGGAGTTCTTATATTCTTTCATTGCCACAAAAATCTATTTTTCAGAGGGCTGGAGTTAATTCATCAGAGTAAGTCCAACATCTTTAATGCTTTAAAAGCACCATGATAGTAAACGTGGTTTATGAAATAGGAAGGGGTCACCCAGTCTTTTTGATTAATAAAACATCATTATATATCACAGAAAGCTTCAAAATTATATTTACATAAAATTTGTGGGAAATTACAGAATAAAAGAATAAAGATTACATTCTGAAAAGTTATTTTTCTTTTAAAGAGTAGTTTTCTTCATTTCTGAGAGCTAACAAAAAGTTTAACACATTGAAAATAAGCTTGAGACAATGAATGACAATGAATATTAATCCATGTTTAATCTATAGAACTACACACGTAATAAGTTTTCTTAAAGACTTCAATAGTCATTATACACAGTGTATCACACAGGAGATTGAGAAGAGTTACAGCGTTTATCTTCCTAACTTCTGCAAACAAAAATGTATGCTAATTTCTAAGGCAAAATCAAAGAGCCACTTATTTTATGAGTCAGACTTCAAAGCAAGTCTTTTCATTTCTATAATGGATAATTTAAACTATTCAGAT
>NW_027529607.1:1008256-1116468 GCF_008692635.1 Crocuta crocuta
CATATAGGCATAGCAGGCATATATATATATATATTAGAGAGAGAGAGAAAATAAAAGCCCAGACCTGATTTATAAGAAAGAATTTGGAAGCTAATATCGATGTTAGGAAGGGACTGTTAACCCTACTCTTAAAGGCTACTGAAGGTAAAACTAAATAAACTAAATTGGATTAGAAACAGAATATTTTTTGTATAGATGTTTTGGAATGATGTTTATATATGTGTATCTAAAATCACAATGCCACTCCACACTCACCTGCTTGGTAGAAACATGTAAGAAAAAAGTATAAAACACAAATAAACTTCAAAAAAAATAAACCTGAATAAAATGACATACAGCTCTGGTTTCCATTAGAGTCCCTAATGATGCTCATTACGACCCTAACTGCATTTTAATGCTGAAATATAATGCCTCTATTCATCATCAGAATGGAATACGGATGCTGACAATTGACGAAACTTAATAATATAAGAGTTCACAAAATTCAAAACTCCCCGTGTATATTTTCAGACTGAGAGCAAATGTGTGATGGAAGTTGATAAGTTCTGCGAAAAGTGAAATGACACTTGTGAAAGCGGAAGTAAAGATAAAGTGCTCTAAAAAGGTTAAGCGGCATCACTCATTTCCGTGATAGGCACAAGACAAAGTGAAAGACTTTCTGAAAAATTAAAAAAATAAAAGGGCTTTCTTATTAGATTACTTTTCATGTTAAGGAGGTTATTGTAAACCATGTTTTAATAGTCCTAAACTCTCATTTTCAAATGTCTATGAGAAGCCTGCCTGTGTGTGTATACATGCATGTGATTTTATTTTTTGTGAAAAAATGAGCTCATTTGTTTTTATATAGGATCTTACATTTAGAGGTAGAATTTAGGCCTGTGGATCCATATCATTCTCAAGTCTAGAGAAATCAAAAGGTTAGGAAGGGTCAGCTAGTCCATAGGGATAATCGTTTGTACTCTCTCTTGTAACAACAGCATGGTTTTGAGATTCTATTACCAGGATGAAAGATACTGCATTTTGATTCTGCTACTAGTATGAAGTGAACATTTTAATGTTTTGTCTTTAAACTTATACTTGATAAATATTCACGGTAGACAATTTTGTAAATGTAGAAGCTATTCAGAAAAAACTTAACATCACTCATGATGTCATTTACAGAGATGACCCTTGCTGAGCGGTAAAAGTGTGTCTTACCATCATCTTCTGTTCGGCACTGATGTTCCCTTTCTGTTCTGTAGTGTCTTTTCTTCAATATTACGTTGTGAACATATTTCTTCCTGTTAATGCACCAATTAAAAAAAAAAGCCCCATATATTATGTGATAAAATATCCTAGTGAATGTTATCTTAGGGTAAGATTATCCTAAGATCAGAAAGATCCCGGTGAAACTAACATTAGCATTCAAAACATAGCGTAGTGTACACCCAAATCTGGCATTGTCAAGATGGTGTGATTGATATATCACAGAGTCCAGAAACTGGTTGAGACTGGGAAGTCTTTGGAAGTTTAAAAAAAAAAATTACCCTGTGAAAATATCTTGGCCTGGTTCTTTTTTACAAGGTGATTTCATCATTACTCTTTTTTCCATGAAAATGTGACTGTGTAAATCTTTGGTAGAATAATTTTGATAAACACTTTTTTCCTAGGAGATTTTTCATTTCATCTAGGTGTTTAAACCTATTTGGATAAGCCTACAAAGGTGCTTTTGGTGAAATTTTTGTCTCTATTTAAATAGTCATTTTCCCTTTGCTACTTCTTTACTCTATAACTTTGTATCTCTCTATTTTTTATCAAATTAGATAGTGAATTGTTTAAAATAAACAAACAATAAGAATTTAATGTATAGATTTCTTTTTATATTCTCTAACTTGTGAATTTCTGTTTTTTTCTTTATCATTCTCTTTCTTGTTCTTTTTTTAAAATTTTATTTATTGTTGAGAGAGAGAGACAGAATGTGAGAAATAGAGGGAGATACAGTATCCAAAGCAGGCTCCAGGCTCCGAGCTGTCAGCACAGAGCCTGACACAGGCCTCGAACCCACAAATCATGAAATCATGACCTGAATTGAAGTAGGAAGCTTAATTGACTGAGCCACCCAGGTGCCCCATTCTCTTTCTTATTATTTCTTCCAATTTACTTTGCTGTTCTATTTTGAGATTTTTAATCTGAGGATTTAATTTACTCATTTTCATCCTTTTATTTTTCATCCAATTGTTTTTAATAACAAAGATACATACAGCTATAAAGTATTCTCTGCTCACTGTTTTAAAACACATAAATTCTGTTGTTTTCATTATGCTGATATTTCAGTTGTATTTTCTCTCTCCTCCAAGAATTTTTTAATAGAATCTGTTTCTTTTTTGGCTTGGCCCTTTCCCATTGTTTTGTTTGTTTGTTTGTTTCATGGTCTATCTGTATTTTGTAGTCTTTCCAGTGACATATTAAGGTTATCAAAGACTAAGACCCTCATTTCTAATCATTTATAAGGACACCACACCATCAATGTCATAGGAAATTCAAATAGCTTTTGCCCATGAAGTCATTTCAAATATTCTAATGTTTAAGTGCTTGGTTTGCTTGGGGAGGGGATTGCTAATTTGCTTTTTATTAGCAGTGTTCTTAATATAAGCTAACCATTTGGGTCTAATCTCTTTTTTGTTTCTATTGTTCTTCTATTGAAAAGACTTATTAACTCCTAGTACTTTAAAAGCCCCACATGTAGTTCTCACATTATATTTATATTTATTATAATTTTCTTTATATTTTATAAAATATGTTTAAATATTTATTATGTATGTATACACTTAAAATTTTTCTGTGGCCTGGCCCAAGGATTTCCAACTGCTTTTCTTTCATCTTTCAATTTACCACCATACATGTGATGCCTTAGAATTTTTTTTTAGTGTTTATATATTTTTGATAGAGAAAGAGAGAGAACGTGAACAGAGGAGGGGCAGAGAGAGAGAGGGAGACAGAGGATCCAAACCCAATGAGGGGCTCAAACTTATGAACCATACAATCATGACCTGAGCTGAAGTCAGACATTTAACTGACTGAATGCCTTGGAATTCTACCCCCTAAAAAATAGCTTCTATTTCACTCCAGGCACTAGTGCATGTGTTATTTTAATTTCAATGATTTTACTGGTAATAAGTTTTGGGAAACATAGTTATAAAATAACAAACCTTGGGGCACCTGGGTGGCTCAGTCAGGTTAATAAGCATCTAACTTCGGCCCAGGTCATGATCTCACCATCGGTGAGCTGAGCCCTGTATAGGGCTCTGTGCTATCAGTGTAGAGCCCACTTCAGATCCTCTGTCATTCTCTCTCTCTGCACCCCCTCCCCTGCTAGCCTTCTCTCTCTCTCTCTCTCAAAAATAAACATTAAAGTACTTTAAATAACAACAAACTTGATACATCATGAAACTTGAAAAAATGTTATATCTTATTTTCTTTTTCTATATCTATACTCATTAAATTTTTCCATGTTTTTATTAAAAAGCGTCCTGAAACCATGAGTGGGCCCACCACTGGTACCCCTCCCACTCCATGCAGCGAAGGCAGATTCAGCACTATAACATAGGTAGACAATGCAGAGAGTATATAAGAAGCTCTGATATCAAAACTCTATGTTTGCAGAATATTTCACTTGGTTTTTACCTTTATCTTTAAAGATACTATAGCTGTAAGAATCTATTTTATACCATTTTCTTGAAAATAAATTCACTTGCAATGCAAAGTAATATAATATAGCAACTGGAGGTATAAAGCACTTTAGCTGAAGTGATGGTTTTAAATTAGTTTAAAAAGCATTGGTTACGCTTTATTCCACTATAGAAACATATCATTATACTTTCCTTAGACTAAGAAAGATGTGTCTACCTTATGCTTATAATAACAGATTTTTTTGCCATGTGTCGTTACTACAAATTATGATTAAGTCACTGAAAAATACAGAGCAGACATTTAACAAATAAGTTGTTCTTAATAAAGTGATATTAAAAGCAGTATTTCTCTTTTAAAATAATGTTACCTGGGGGCACCTGGGTGCCTCAGCCAGTTAAACATCCAACTTCGGTTCAGGTCATGATCTCACTATTCGTAGGTTCGAGCCCCAAGTTGGGCTCAGTGCTGATAGCTAGCTCAAAGCTAGGGGCCTGCTTCGGATTCTGTGCCTCCCTCTCTCTCTGACCCTCCCCTGCTCACTCTGCCCCCCTTTGTCTCTCTCTCTCTCTCTCAGAAATAAATAAAATATTAAAAAATGATAATTTTAAAAAAATAAAATAATGTTACCTGTAAATCAAAGTAGCATATCCAGGAGTAACACCCAAGAAAGTAAATGATTCCATCAATCTGATTAGGAAAATATGAAATATAAATTGCTTATGAAAAACTAAAACACTAATTTTCTTCTGCTAGTTCCTTTATTTCCTGGATACAAAAATTGCTAACCTGTTAAAAAACAAACAAACAAATAAACACTGCTAGGTAAACCAATTAGGGGAATTATATATGAAAAACTAAGTTAGCATTTTGTATTAGAATCACCATACATTATTTAAGAAAAGTCCGTTAAAATTCACAACCTCTTAAAGTTTATTATTTCAAGGTAACAATTTTTTTCCAGAACAGATTGTTCCAATTTTATCCATATTCTTCATAAACTTATTTCAATAAACATGTTTTTACTTCTTTATCTTCTTTGCCTAATTACCTTCAGGTTTTAAAAGAGATCTGTAATATAGAGCTTGATAATACACTCCAGATGTCTTCCATCTGACAATATTGTTCTGAATGTTTAACAGGCTTAACAATTCTCTGTTACCCCACAAAGAGCAATTTCAAAGAGTGAAGTACTCACTCTACTATCACACAGTGGTCATAGATTGGAAGGAATTTTAAAATACTCATAATAATATGTTATCTGAATATTTATATTTATACTTATTAAGTTTTTTCCATGATTATGTAAAACTCTTCTCTGCACAAGATAACATGGACATAAAATAATGATGTTCAGATAATAGATTGAACATTAGATTATAAACTTGTTAAACTAATTAAGCAAGAAGCCATTAGACTGAGGTGACTTTGATGTCTAGGTAGCCCACATAAGTGAACCAAAACCTAAGCCTATGATACTTCAAGGTAAGAAAACTAAAACCTAAGGATAACTAATCAAACAGACAATAAGGCTTTATGTTATAGGTCCATCAACAGTTTTCTTACTTTGCTCCCACGCTTCTTCTATAAAAGCCTCTCTCCGTGCTTCTGTTGGTGGAACATTCCTAACCATATCTGGTTTGGCACTGCTGGATTAACATCAATTTCTGTTTGAATTCTTAAATTTATTTAATCTGTTTCAGGTTATCTCTAATAACTATACACATATATTCTCTGTACCTACTGATAGTGCTCTTACCTTGCATCCTTGGCCTACTATAACTTTGGTATCCAAATCACCAACCTCTAAGCATGTCACTATTTCTTCATCTTGGTAGCTTTTCACTTTTCATAAGTCACCACTTCACAGTTAATTTTATCTTAGTTGTCTTACCTTCTTGTATAACATTTTCAGTAAATCGTTATCATTGTGCCTATCTCTGGGTTATGTAGAGATGAAGAAAAGGCTACCCTTAGTCTAGAAGAAGTTGAAAAATTGTAATAGCAATAAATAAACTAGCTGTAATTGGGGAACAGCTAAACAGCAATTTCAAGGTTTTTAAAAAAGTAATCTCTAAACCCAATGTGACGCTCGAACTCACAACTGTGAGATCAAGAGTCACATGTTTTACAGACGGAGCCAGTCAGGTACTCAAAATCAGTGGATTTCAAACTTGAGACCATAGCCTTCTATTTCTGAAATCCCTCTAAAGCTAGCAATAGCATTCAAATAACATTGAAATACGTTTAAAAACTCCTAATCTACAAAGCATTATATAATTGGCTCATTGTCTACCATCTCCCATTTTTCTCTCTCCTGCAACCTCATTGGTTTCCTTGCTTTCTCTTGCATACCTAAGCATACTCCTATCTCAAGATTTTTCATTTACTTTTTACCTTCAGGGGGCATTTTCTTCCCCCAGGTATACCCTTGGCCAGCTCCTAAGCTTCAGTGAGGTTTTTGCTAAAATGTCACGCACACCCCCTACCCCAGAGGGCTACTTCCAGAGCACCATGCACACCTCTACTCTACTATTTTACTCTACTTATTTTTCTTTAATGTATTCATCACTCATTAACAATATTTTACAATATTTATTATTAGTCAACCCCATGAAGCCAGGGATTCTGACAGTTCTTTTTTAACTACTGTAGCCCCAGGGCCTAAAGCTTTTCTTTGCAAATACAATGCTGTTAGGGCTGAGAGCCTGCAGCCCCAAGATGGGCCACTTTGTCTTGAAGATTATGCTCACCTGAAGGCAATTAAAAGCCTATGGGCTCAAGAAAATTTTTGCGCCTCCCTTAACTACATAGAAGAAACTAAATTGGGGATCTTTCCCAGAACAAGGGTTATTAGCAGATATAAATTTTATCTGAGTGACCCATTTGTATGGTGGAGCAAATGTCTAATTACCAAACATCCACTCTTTTCCTCATCAACCTTTGAAGCACACTCATTTCCTCTGAAGTCCCAAGCCCCCACCCCCTTCTCCTTAGTTCACAATGACATAGATACTTACTTCATTTTGCCTGACTGTCTTTGGAATTTCCAGGTCTGTGTGGATTCTCTGTATGCTACTAAATGTGAATTCATCTGGGGTGCCTGGGTGGCTTAGTCGGTTGGGCGTCCGACTTTGGCTCAGGTCATGATCCCGTGATTCGTGGGTTCGAGCCCCACATCGGGCTCTGTGCTGACTGACTGACAGCTCAGAGCCTGGAGCCTGCTTCAGATTCTGTGTCTCCCTCTATCTCTGACCCTTCCCTGCTCATGCTGCCTCTCTCTCTCTCTCAGAAATAAATAAAACATTAAAAAAAATTTTTTTAAATGTGAATTCATCTGTTAATTCCATTAAAATTGAATTCTTCTGTTAATTTGCCTTATGGCAATTTGATTCTTAGTCCAGCCAGAAGGCCCCATAAAGGAGACATGAGTTTTTGCTCCCCAACAATGCCCAATACACTTTTTAAATACGTAAATGAGTTATTCAAAGTGTTTTTTTTTTAAAATATTAGTGCCTTCTCCTTATCAAATACGGTAAAATAATTTGAAAAAAACTGGGATGTCTTCAGAGTAAGTTAGAAGATCAAAGTGGATTAAAGGGTAAGCACATAGAAGATAGGTTCTCAGAATGATTTTTAGGGGGACAATATAGGGTGGATATAGAAAAAAAATCAAACTTACTTCGGAAAACTTTTACTTTGATTGATAACCACTTGTGCCTTAAGGTCAACACAGATTTAAATTTTGAACTTTCAATTAAGTAGAGATAAGCAAATTCAAGGGTCAAACTATAGTGGGTTAATCATTCGCAAAAAACACATGGTAGCCAGCAAATTCCTTCTACACAATGTATACCTCATTTTGACATAATAAGCCTCATTCCGGGTATTGTACATTTTTCCAATGGTCTATCAGAAAATGCAAAGAAAATGTTCAGTCTTCCAAAGTAATATCTCTATCAACTCTACAAAGATATTTTCAATGTTTCCCTGAGATCATTAAGGCACCTTTTGGTAAACATCTCATCTACCTCTTTACATCTCCAAGTAGGGACCCTGATTAGCCTCCAGGAAAACAGGTTTTTAGAAACTAAAGGAATAAATGCCAAGCCATAAGAAAAGATATGAAATATATTTTTGCCAAATTGAGCTTACATTTTAATAACACATTTTACATCACATTTGGTATCCAGCAACTTTTAGTGAGGCTCTATATTCTTATGCAGATTATGTAAAAATGCTACTTGCATAACATTCTGGAGAGGAGATTTAGAAAGTGTTATCTTCTAAAGATCATTTAAATATAAGTCTATGGAGCAATTATCCATGGATGCTTAAAACATCAGATGGTCGAAAAATCACCTCATCCTGTTCAATGGAAGCAATCTGGAGGCAAGCAGTATGTATTGTAATTGTTTTATTATTTTCGGTTGGGAAGAAAATGCTTACCAGAACCTGATTACCTTCCCAAGCCTAGATTAGCAGTTATAAAAAAAAAAAAAATGCACCTTGTCAAATATTGTCTATTAGTCAAGGAAGTGCTTACAGTTTGTATATGATGTTTGAAGACACTTTAAAATTAGAATCTTGAAGATTCTTGACATACTTTTTAAGATTCAAAGATTACATGAAAGAAGAAGACTAGGAAGACACTCAGGTTGCATCCACTAAACCACTGAACATCAGACTTGAGAAAGAAAGGGAAAAAAGGGATTTTATTCTTAAGCTGCTATATTTTTAAAATAACTTACAAATACCAAAAGGAAAACATTTTTGGCCATATTTTACACTTTTCAGACCAATCAAATACATCAGAATAGAATAAAAAAATAAAAGAATCGACTTTCTGAAAATGTCCCCTTTTAGATTATACACTTAAAATTCAGCTTTGGATTCTGTTTCTTGTCTGAGTTCCTCTAAATGAATCCTAAACAAATGTGAAAGCGCACGCCCAGGGGTTGGAAAAGGTCACTGCAACATTTATTCATTCAGCAAATACTTGGATGCTCATCCAGTCCCTGGCATCCTTCTTAGGCTTGTTGGTATAGCAGAAAACTCCTACAGAGCTTATAGTCGGAGAAGTCTCTTGCCCCATGTTATTTTTTCCTCTTAAGCCATCTGACTATGACTTCTTTTATTTCCATGTGGTTCTATTGTTTATTTTTGTATCATAGTTCCTAACTAAGAAGTTAGTTTGGACTTACTATCTTTGTTTATTATCAATAATTTTGATGAAAATAACAGATAGTTTTATTTCTTTTTAAGCTTTCTGCCTGATAGAAAGATGTTCAGCAATGCATTTAATTATCCTAAACGGTGTTATTTGTTTATTTTTATTTTTAAAATACTTTTTAAAAAATTTAATGTTTATTTATTTTGAGAGAAAGAGAGACAGAGTGCGAGCAAGGGAGAGGCAGAGAGAGGCGACACAGAATCTGAAGCAGGTTTCAGGCTCTCAGCTCGATGCAGGGCTCGTACTCTCAAATCTTGAGATCATGACCTGAGCAAAATTCAGAGGCTCAACGGCCTGAGCCACCCAAGCACCCCTATTTTTATTATTTTTTTAAGACCTGGAAACTATTTGTATTCATTAAACTCTTAGGCTCTGAATACTTGTCTTATATGCTCCATACTATTTATAAAGGCAGTTTAAGAATAGCATTCTGCTTCTTGGAAGGCTTAGCCAGGGGCCTTGCATTGAACTTTAAGTACATTTGCCTAGTGTCAAACCAATATGCGTGGTCACATAACACTAGCACCATTTTATATGAATATAAGGTACAGTTTATTACAGAAATTTACAGGCAGGCATAAAACTAGTATGACATGCTAAGATTACAGAGAGGAAGAAAGTTGGAGAAGACAACTTAAGGGAGCGAATGTCTGGAAGGCTGGTGCTGCCATCAATTATGACAGGGAAGACATCAAGACCGGGGGGAGGAGAGAGATTTGAAGATTTGGGCGTTGATTTCAAACACATGATGTTGGAGTTGCCTATTTAGAACTCCAAATGGAATTATTAGCTCTGGTGTGAGTGAGAGGTACTCGGAATTTCAGTAAACAGTCAGGATCATTGACATATAGATGACATTTAGCATTATGAAAGAGGATCACTAAGAAGAGCATGGAGATAGGAGTTGTAATCAGACCACTCAACCGCTTAGAGGATGGGGAACTGAGAGAAACTCTCACAAGGAGGATGAGAAGAGAGGCTGCTATGAGAGGAACCTAGGAGCTTGTGATGTCATAACGACCAAGAGAACAACCATTTGGACAAGGAAAGAGTGATCCACGGAGTCAAACACGCTGTGTCAAATATAATGAGAACTAGGAACTGATCACTAGTCTGCGATGTCGAGCTTTTCATAACCTTGCCAAGAGTATTTACATATGTTTAGAGGTAAAAGCCTGATTCAAGTGGGTTTAAGAAAGATGAAAAGGAAAAGTGAAACCAGCAAGTATAAACAACTCTTTCTCGAATTGTGACTAAAGGAGGGCAGGAGAGAAACAGGGAAGCCATTCATACACAATCTGATCTTCCTTTGCAAATGAGTCAATAGGAGTTGTTTCCTGGGCATAATATTCTATAACATTCTGTACTTTTTTTTTCCTACTGAATTTGCTCCATCTTTTATTATAGAAAAAAAATCTGTCTTTCTACAAATATGACCATTTTCTTTGGGCTTGATGTTAAGTGCAGCAATCAAAGCCTGGTAGAATTTTGTCTCCAGCCACCCAAGTGTGTGAATTCTGGAAAATACACTTAACTTTTCTATGTTTCATTTTCCTAATTTACAAAAACTGCCGATAAAATTACTTGCGCAAAATAGTATGTGAATATCATATCGGTTGTTTGGTATCCATACAATTTTTCAAGAATTCTAATGATGCAAAAACATCTATTTTTTTTCTTTGACTACTTTTTATTTCCTCTGAGTCTTTTCAATACTTAATTTGAAGGAAGCGTTTTCTATTCAAAACTTTCAAAAATCAATTACATAACTGGGATTGCAATTTCTAAGTCAACTCTGCAATTGTAAAGGAGTTGAATTTGGAAATAAGCTTGACATTCAAACCTCATAGTATTGGTTCTTTTGCTGCTTAGCACAGGGATGTAATCCTCACGAAAATACTATTTGATCTCAGATAAGGAAAAAAAAAAAAAAGGTAATGGATTGCCCCTCCACAGGAAAACCGTAAAACAGAGTTCTGGGTGGCTGCCATTCAAATGAATAGAAACCGGCAGCAATTCTAACGCCTATCCAGTTTCAATTTTGTAACATCTGCAGGCATCATTCTGGAAATGGTAAACATTTTAATGGTCAGGCCCTGTCCACTTATGCATTACTATTTCCAGCATTATCCCCTATTTCTTTCTGGAAAGAGAAACTAAAAGGTGACAGATTGCTGTGAATGAAATGAATGGGGATCCATTTGCATTCATTTCAGCAGCCACACTCTCTCCTTTCCCATTCCTTTGTTGTCCTTCAGAGAACTCCCTTAGTACTTTGGAAAATTCAAGAGCCACACACTACATTTTGATAATGCAGCTGGAACTCCAAGCATCAGCACCCGAATTGATTTAAGAGCATCAAACAACGTTATAATTACAGTCCGTCTCTTCCCTTCAAATACAAATTCATCCTGATTGGATTAAGATTGAAGCAGCACATTCTCGGGAAAATTGAATTTTTATACATTTAAAACCTTTTAAGTGTCCAGGGCACACCCACTACAATTCAGAAAGAAAATAGCACATTATTTACTCATATAAATTTGAAATGTGATTAAGCAAAACCTTTGCATTTTGTTTGGATTCCCTTGTGTTATAAAGAAGGGTTGATTTCAGTCCTTTGGTAACCACTACTAGATGCGATATATTTGGAAGATAATCAATGTATGTACTGAATGCATGAATATGATAATGCATTTTAGATGTATATGCACTTGTTCTGTTTTTGGAAAAGGGCTAAAAAAAAGAAGATGGGGTATTTTTACTATTTCTAAACATACCTTCAAACATAGATCGAATGTTTTCCCGGATTGTACCATGCTAAGGCATCTCACCTCATTTAGTTGACCAATAAAAGGTGAACTATTTTCACAGAACAGAGTCAAATATGACACTACTCATTATAATGCCGGATCAGTCACAGTTCAAATTGTTCTCTGGAGGAAATTCCTTTACAATTTTGGAAAATGGCTTACTCTGTGGGCTATTTAAATTCTGGCAAGTAATCATTTTTAGGAAGGAATAAACATATGTACAGAGCCTTAATTGAGAATTTATTTCTAACCAAAATGAAGACAGAAACTATCACTTTTAGTGATACATTTCCTTTTTTTTTTTTTTTCCATTTGCCTTCTAAGGGAAATATGTGTATTTCCCATCAAAAACAAAGTTGTTGGAAAGAAACTTTAGAAAAGTAATAGCAGCTAACACTGACTCAGCCCTGGAATTTCTGTGTTTTTCAAGTATAAAGATCTATATAAATAATTTTGTAATACTCTCATATGATGATTAGTAAAGTTGCTAACTGTACTGTAATATTCCTATTTATTTGTTAATATGTTTACTGTATCCAAAATCGGAAGCCCAGGTAGAGAAGAGGAAGAAGGATGTCTGGGTGGCTCAGTTAAACATCTGACTCTTGATTGCAGCTTAGGTCATGATCTCAGGGGTATGATTGAGCTGAACATCAGGCTCTGCATTGGGCGTGGTGCCTGATTGAGATTTTCTTTCTCACTCTACTTCTGCCCCTACTTTGTTAGTGTGCATTCTTTCTCTTAAAAAAAAAAAAGAGAGAGAGAGAGAGAGAAAGAGAAAGAGAAAGAGAAGATCATTTAACTTAAAAGTGGAATACCACAACTCTAATAAGCTGTATCAGTATTTGCATTCATTTTGAAATATTGAATTACAGTAAATTTCAATATCAAAGGCAACTAAAATTTGACCCTATTGAGATTTTTTTAAAAAATTTTAATGTTTTATTTATTTCTGAGAGAGAGAGAGAGGGACAGAGTGAGCAGGAGAGGGTCAGAGAGAGAGGGAGACACAGAATCTGAAGCAGGCTCCAGGCTCTGAGCTCTCAGCACAGAGCCCAATGCAGGGCTCGAACCCACGAACCATGAAATCATGACCTGAGCTGAAGTCGGACACTTAACCGACTGAGCCACCCAGGCGCCCCATTCTATTGAGATTTTTAATTTAGGTAATTAACACAGATCAAACCAGAATTTTTTTCTTTTGCATGAGAAAATTTTGCCCAAGCTTTTGCTTCTAAACATCACAAATTCTTATTGATGACTTTTTATTTTCAATAAGATTTTCCTTGGGTTTATTTGAAGTGGTTGTGGGTATATTACTTGAACAGTTAAAGTTGGAAAATTGTAAAGAATAAAGGAAACTTCTCTATTTTCTACTTTTCTAAAACAAACAAAACTCTCATGAAGCTCCAAACTGTCAATTCGGATCATAAGCAACATTTTTATTTTTATACAACTCTGGGAATTAACAACCAAACAAGCCAAGAAAAGGAAAAGCAGCAATAGCCTCCTTGTTTAGATTGATTGATGGAATTACAACATTGTCATTTATTCAGTACGTATGTGGATAAAATATGAAACACGGCCAATAAATATGGTAATATTTCTATCATACCTAAAAATAGATTATCCCTTCAATCTCCTCATTTGATTTTAGGTTATATACAAAGATGTGTTTTCACTCAACCCATGCTTTAACTTAAAATATCTCAACATTTGGTACCCAAACTAGTTTTTTTTTTTTTCATTTAATAGAATTAAAAATATTCTACTTCTCAAAAGCGGAGTCAAATTGTCTTTAAATGATCCAGCTCACTTGAACCTACTTTCATTTGAAAAACTGAATTGTTCCTGCCATCCCTCTTTACCTAATATGTCCTGAAACATGCAGACTTCTGCATGTAATTTGACAGGAAATATCTTCAACTAAGCTAAACAAGGTGCCAGCCAATAATCCCCAAGTCTGCTATATGGTTTTCTTCAAAATATATTTTATTTTTCTTATATATGGTGAAGCAAAATAATCTTCAAAGTAAACAAACAGATGAAATGATGTGTTAAGTTGCTACTTTGACCGAGACCTCATAAATGAGATATGAAACACCATTCCAACTGTTTCTCAAACGTTATAGACTAATAACTAGTTTCCTTCACTGCCTATAAGAATCACCAGAGACATTCTTATCTTTTAATTTTTAAAGGTTTATTTATTTATTCTGAAAAAGAGGGGAGGTAGGGGCAGAGAGAGAGAGAGAGAGAGAGAGAAGGAACCTAGAAGAATAGAGGGAAAATTAGTTTTCCTCTCCTACAATGTCTTGTCAGAGTCAAAAAGGGATCTACTGGACACTCCAAAATAACACAAAAATAACACACAAAATAATATACTTCTATGCATTAGTAGAAATCAGTTGGGTGCCATAAAATGATTTTAAAAACTTAACAATTCATAGCTATCACTTATTATAAAATTGTTAGAATTAGAAACTAATTTTGAAATTTAGGTTTTTAATCTAAAAGAGGAATCCTTTGTCTTATATCTACTTAGTGTAGAGTGGCTCTATGGTTTTCAAAAATTGCAGTGTATACCATAATGTAACACCATCCACTATGATATTTTGTTTGTTTTGTTTTTTAAGCATACTCCTTCTGTTTTAAGAAGAGAATTTCTTATACTGAGATGAATTGGTTTTGTTTTCTTTTCTACTGGTCCTAATTCTACTGCTTTTGTGACTTTAATACATATATTCTATACATATATAATATTTTTAAAATTTTTAATGTTTATTTTTGAGAGAAAGAGAGACAGAGTGCAAGCAGGAAGGGACAGACAGAGAGGGAGACACAGAATCCAAAGCAGGCTCCAGGCTCTGAGCTGTCACCACAGAACCCAGTGCAGGGCTTAGGCTCATGAACCATGAGATCATGATCTGAGCCCAAGATGGATGCTTAACTGACTAAGCCACCTAGATATCCCAATAGATACATTCTAATTCTAATGTAAGTAGTAATATAATTCATTTAATAAACAAAATGTGGTGAGTGCATTGTGGAGGAAGAAATCAATTAGTTTTGTTAGATGCTCCACAATTTAGACCCTGCCAATTGTCAGGTTCATTTTGTCTCTGAGGTGACTTCCGATCACTTTTTTCTCCCCATGCCATACTAAATGCCATCTGACTTTTACACAGGATTAATTGTACATTTCATTTGATTTAGTTGGATACTTTGGCCACTGCTGTTTTCTATATTTGCATGGATATCTACCTTCTCTGAATCAGTATCAGAGTTAAACTGCAATTTTTGCTTATCCCAAAAATAACCATAAACTCAGATCCTAATTATTTCTTCAGTCTCACCAGTCAGAATGATGCAAACCCTAGATTTCTCTTGATTATGAATTTCTTTAGGTAGCCCCAGGCTTCCCTGAAAGCTCCCCAGGTGTCCTCCTAAGTAAAACTTTCTTTCTGGGTGGACTTCTACAGAATGCTAGTAATTTTTGAGTCCTTCTTTTCCTGCCCCTGAACTACTATCAGGTAACCATAGGTAGTAATTCTTTCGCAGTTATCTTATGTCTTGTTACTCAGCATTCTTTCTGGAACAGTGATATTTATAACATTAAGACCTTGTTAAAAATTCAGAATTGAAGGGCTCACCCAAGATCTACTGAATCCCAGTCCTCATTTTAACAAGACACCCAGGTGATTTGTATAGACATTAACGTTCGGGAAACTCATCTCTGGGACATACTATGTTTCTCCACAACTCAGGACCTCCTTGAGACATCTCTACCAATTCTGTTGGTGGTGAGCTCCTAGGTATGTAGTTGGTTGCACTATCTATAACCACACATCAAAGGAATAACACTATCCCATATTCCTGGTTCTCAAATGTTGGAAAACATGACCAAATCTCATTTAATTATTCTCTTCTCAGCTCAAACTTCTCTGATTCCTTCAACCAATTCTCTAAGTGTTTCCAAACATCTGCAAACCTCATTTAGAACATCTACTAGATGATTTCTATACCTGTCAATATCTACAGCAAATACAGATTTCTGCTTTGCAAACTGCACAGAAAAAAAGAAAAAACCTGAGAGGTAAATGCAAATAGGAGATAAGCATGACCAATTACACATTACCAGTCACTCATGTCTTAATCAAGTTGAAAAATCAATTCAATTTTTAGCTTTTCTCAGAGAAATGTTGCTCAACAAGATACAGAATGATAAATGTTGACCTCTTAAAATCAGTAAGGTGTAAAGTGTAACAAAAATTATTAATATAACCATGTGATTAAGTAGATTTCTATCAATGAATCACAGTGACGGAATTATTCTGACATTAACTGCAGGAGTGAAAAATTAGGTCATTAGTAAAATCAAGTGCAAATATTGTCAGATTCTGGAACATTTCTTTTGAGACATTAAAAAAGACATTTTCAATTTACAAAGATATACACACTTCAATTTAAAAAATGTATCTCTACTGCAAATAATTTTTTTTCATAAAAAACAGTCCAGTGTTTGAAACCCTGGAATATATTTTTTAAGCATTTGAAACATGCATTGCTATATTTCAAAACAAGTGACAAAGTTCCTAAGATGACATTTTTAAATAAGAGGTATTTTCATATGAAAATTTACAACTAAGCATTTTCTGTATATGTACTTGATTAAGCATAACAGGTCAATAAAACTGAAATATTCTGGGTTCCAAAGACGTCTCTTTTTGTCAAATATGGACATATTTTAAATGGAAAGACTTTTCATATTAAAAATTGAATTTACATTTTAAAAGATTTAAGTTTCTGTGCTTTTCACATACACACATCTTGAAAAGCCAATAGGATGAGTTGATCGCTTCTAAAATATGGTCAGAATTCATCACTAGCAACATACAGAGAAAACATTGAACATTTGTCCAGTGGATAAAATGATATAATGAATTAGATCCAAAAGGTCGGCTGTGGAAAGTCTTTAGTGGACCTTATCCTTTAATCAATGATAAGCAATAAGAGGTTATTGAGAAGGGAAATTATGTGACCTAGGTTTTGAAAAGCTAACTGTGGAGGAAAAGTTGAAAATACTTTTTTAAATAATTCAGACCCAGAGACATGTTAAGAGATGGCTATAAATAACCAGAAGAGGAAACTACTCTTTTTTGTGCTTTCCTATTTATAAGGTTTTCTTGTGATTCTTTTCCAAACTCACACTATTTCTATCCTATTCCTTTTTTACATACATTCATTAACTAACTCAATGTCTGTATTGTGACATGATTGTTATGACTCATAACCTAGGACCAAAATCTTCACTGAAAGCTGTGGTTGATCAAGTCTCGTATTTCTATTTAAATGTAATTTTCTTGGGGCGCCTGGGTGGCTTAGTCGGTTAAGCGTCCGACTTTCACTTAGGTCATGATCTCGCGGTTCGTGGGTTCGAGCCCCGCGTCGGGCTCTGTGCTGACTGCCAGCTCGGAGCCTGGAGCCTATTTCAGAATCTGTATCTCCCTCTCTCTCTGACCCTCCCCTGCTCACGCTGTCTCTCTCTCTCTCCTAGAAATAAATAAAAATATTAAAAAAAAAATAAAAAAAATAAATGTAATTTTCTTAAAATATTAGGATGTTCTGATATAATTTCCACATATCCCCCTCACTATAATGGGCATCGTGTTTGCCCAATTACTTCATAGTTAAATATTTGTATAGAATTATTCTAATGAATAAATTCAATTTAGCTGTGAATAGGAAAAAAATGAAATAAATCTGTTCAAGAAAGGAAGGAAGGAAGAAAAGAAGGGAGGGAAGAAAGGAAAGAGGGAAGGAAGGAGGGAAAGGGGAGAAGGAAGGAGGGAGGGAGGGAGGAAGAGGAAAGAAGAAAAAGAGTACTCTATTCCAGAAACAATAAAAGGAAATGTAACACATTATAAGAATGAAAGACAAAAGACATGACCATTGACTTTATTGAATGTAACAATTAGTGAGGGAGTAAAGCAGGAACATAGGTAACTTAGAAATGTTTAATAACTGCTGTAATCAATGGGATACATAAGAAAGGAACTTACAGGGTAAGAAAGTGCTTCAAGGACAATTTCTGAAGGAAGTAACCTGTGATGAGACTTTTGCAACGTGAAGGAATCTTTTTTTTCAGTCTCATTCTTTCTGATACTCAAAAAGTGCAAGATTTGTTTAGAGGTTTAAGGAAGAAATTACCTTCCTTCTCTTATCATCACAGAATTTCTCAATTCTATTGTCTTCAAGTGTACCAAATGGGTTAGTGATAGGGTTAAGTGTTGGGAGCCATTCTGAGCCCAGTAGTCGAGAAAACTCCTGGTGAGGTTAAAGCAAGTTTGCACGGTCTCTTGCCAATCAGATGATGACCGATATCCACCCCCACTCAATTATTTCTGCTTGAGCACTGACCCCTAAGGTACCTTGTTGATCAATATCGGGAGTGACTTGTCCCCTTATTCCGGCCCTGGTATGATGATTGCACCTTGTGAAGGAACTTATTGTGGGAACTTCTTCTTTTGATTATGGGAACAGACATCGTGTCTCCAGCAGGTCCTGTTTCCCTCCATACTTTCCCTTGAGCTATGAACAGGCTAATGACCCCTAGTCATAAAAGACTGACCTTTACATGTACAATTCTGTTTCTACTATTGCGTTAGTCCAGGATGTTCATACAGCTCAACATGTAAATCAACTAACCAAATATGTCTTTCATGCCCTAGCTATTCAAGAAATCATAAAACTAGACACAAAGGTAAATGCACTCCTAGAGGCTATTCTACGTATTGGGAAATAAGCTAAACTCTTTAAAGGTATGGTTGGCTCTCCGGTGCAATAAAGCATATAACTGGAAAATCAAGTCTTGCCCGGAGACAAAGAGCCTAACTTAGAGAAAAGGAACAGATAAGGGCAGAAGGTAAGTTAGTACATACACCTTTGCTCACTGATGGTGTATAGCAGCCCCTTCCCTAAGGCCTACTTTCTACAAACACCTTCCCTTACCCTGACAGCTATGATGAGGATGGATAAGAGTATCTACAAACCTATGACTTAATCTTAGCGTTATTAAAATGTGAACACCTTGTTATTTTCTTAGTTACTCAACCTCACTATGATTGGGGCAATTCTGCAAGAAGATTTCTGTCAAACCTGTTTCTGTACATTTTCCAAGAACACCTTATCACAAAGAGCTATCCATTGTAAAAATTCCATTTCCTGATGCCATGTTAACACTTGACCTATAAATAAAGACACCAAGACTGACAGGATGGAGATGTCTGCCTGGTGATCAGAAAGGATCTCGGGGCTCTCTCACTCTCTCGCCGACACCGTCCATCCTTCAGGGACCCTTGGACCTGTCAGAGCCAGCGCAGCCTCCGACAGTTAAGAATGACAATTGTGTAAGAAATGTAATGGGATGCATGTTATGTTATGTATAAAATATGTTATGGGTTATTGCTCTGAATCCTTAAAATACTATTTATGAAACAAAGACATTGTTGCTACATCACTGGTTACCTAAACCAGTTGCATCAGATTTATTTTTGCACTTGAGCCTAAATTGCTATAATTTCAATAGAGTTTTTGGCTCACAGAAACAGTGGGGAAATGTGATATGTCTCTTTTATTTAGGTTTAGTTAGTTTCAAAGATTAAAAAAATAAAATTAAATATCATTTACATTTTTATACATTCTATTAATTCAATAAATGAAAAGATTTGTGTGTTTTTTTAATTTTAATGATTATTTATTTTGACACAGAGAGAGAGAGAGAAAGAAAGGGAGTAGGGGAGGGGCAGAGAGAGAGAGACACAGAATCCAAAGCAGGCTCCAGGCTCTGAGCTGTCACAAAGAGCCTGATGTGGGACTCAAACTCAGATCGTGAGATTATGACCTGAGCTGAAGTCGGATGCTCAACCAACTGAACCACTCAGGCAACCCCCAAAGATCTGTGTTTTTACCCTATAGGGAGTTAAAGGAATTTAGGGCTAATCAAGATAAAAAGTGGCAATAGCACAGAATGAGCTTTATTTGAGGGAAGCTTTGGGAGGTTGCATGCGAGGGTGACCTCACAGCCTTTGACCTTCTAGACGCAACAGCTTGAGCCACTAAGGACCAGAAGGGGAAGAAGGCAGAGGAGCTCTGGGTTTGGAGGGGATCACACAGGGAGCCTGCATGTTCTGATGATGTTGCTTAGCACAGGGAAGAATTTGGAGTCAGAGAACTCTGAGGGGCAATAGTGGCATAAGATCTTTCTTTCTCTTTCTTTCTTTCTTTCTTTTTCTTTCTTTCTTTCTTTCTTTCTTTCTTTCTTTCTTTCTTTCTTTCTTTCTTTCTTTCTTTCTTTCTTTCTTTCTCTCTTTCTNCTTTCTTTCTTTCTTTCTTTCTTTCTTTCTTTCTTTCTTTCTTTCCTTCTTTCCTTCTTTCTTTCCTTCTTTCTTTCTTTCTCTCTTTCTGTACAGAGCCTAATGCAGGGCTTGAACTCATGACGTTGAGATCAATAATTGGACATTTAACCGACTGAGCCATGCAGGCTACCTGATATGTGGTCTTTCTTGTTCCCAGAGTGTATCTTATCTATGATTAGCAGGCATTGGGTATAGTTTGCAAAGAAGTAAGTATTGACATGTCTAAACACCTGCTTACTTTAGCTATATGTAAAGCAACTGGATGTGTAAAAGTTGGAGTTTGAGTTTTCATGCTAATGGTTTCAGTCTGCCTTGAAGAAGCAAACAATATGGGTCCAATATACAGAGTCCATCTTTAACCCCTTTCTAACAGGCATATAAGAGTGCTGGCAAATATTTGACATTGCTTCTTTCAAGTGTAAGTGAGCGGCTTCATTTATTAAACTAAGTGGAGAATTTACTTACTAGGAAAATCTATCATTCATTGACAATAACTGACATATTCATGAATATGAATTGACATATTCATTTTGTGACTTAACTTTTTTAAAGCACATCAAATACTGTACTTTTGTTCACTGAGTTCCAACTTGTTGTTTCTACTTATTTCCTTTTAATTTCAGAGTTAAAAAGATCTGTCTACTGTAAATGCAAAATTCATAAACACATAAGAATAATTTAGCAAAATGATTTTGGAAATACCATTTAATGATTATTCATCTGTAAAGTAGATAGATACTTAATCTCTAAGGACCCTTCCAAAGTTAGATACTATGATTAATATTTTAATATTGTCTTCGCTGATATGAGTCCTAATGTTACATTTACTTTATTAATATGCTTCATAAAACCTTTTCTACATAGATAATAAAATATTAACTCTCAAGTTAGTTCAAGCTGGTTTAATTAAAGGAAATAATGGAAACATTTTTGTAAAATGCTAGGTAAAAAATGGGTGCACAGTGCACATTAAAGTGTTGGAACTTCAACTATTTAGAATAACATGCAAAGATAAGATCACTAGTTGGAGCGTTTTAAGCTCAGCACTGTTTGCCAAGCATTTTTCTACATTTTGCTGTTTGCGTAGCAAACACTGTTTGCATAGAAGTGTTAGAAAAGTCTTTCTTGCCTATATATGCACAAAAACTGCCTTATGTTACTTTTTGATATTGTTTTCTACACAAGACTTTTAAGGAGAAGATAGAAGCCAAAATTGTTATATAAAATTGGGTATTTATTTATTTATTTATTTATTTTTTAAATGTTTTATTTATTTCTAGTAGAGAGAGAGAGAGACNGGGTATTTAAATATAATGAACTTTTTGACATAGACTTTAAAATATCTTCTTTCACGGGCGCCCCAAAATTGGGTATTTAAATGTAATGAACTTTTTGACATGGACTTTAAAATATCTTCTTTCACGGGNACTAAACCTCCCAGAACAGAGAACCAGACTATGAATTTCCCAGTATTGATGTTTTTGTAAATATATTTCTTATATTTTTATTTAAGAAACTTTAAGTTTATTTATTTATTTTGAGAGAGAGCTTGGAAGAGGCAGAGAGAGAAGGAGAGAGAGGATCCCAGGCAGGCTCCGTGCTGTTAGCACAGAGCCCAAGATGGGGCTCCATCTCACGAACCATGAGATCATCACGAACCATGAGATCATGACTTGAACTGAGACAGAGAATCGGATGCCCAACCAACTGAGCCACCTCGGTGCCCCTATATTTCTTATTTTTATTTTTTGTAATACATTCATTAATCACACTTATACAGTCTTTCTTACTAGAATTCAACTATCTGGTAGCAGGAACCCTGTCTTACTCATCCTTTTATTCTCCACAGCATCTTCTATGTCCTGCAGATGATATGCATGGAACAAACAGTTTCTCATTCGAAAATGGATTGATTCTAGCATTATCACTCAGGTTCTATTAATGTCACAAGCTATAATCAATATACACTGGTCTTTAAAAAAATCCAGCTTATAGTTTATTGTATTTCTTGATTTGCTTTAAAAATCTACATTTGCTGTACATATAAGTTGTCTTCATCTAGTTATTTCAAAACTCATATTGGAAAAACAGAGAATTATAAGACATGGTTAATAGTTAGCAATGGATGCTCAAATGTAAGCTATATCTTAAATATGATTTCAGTTGTAAAAAGTGTTATATCTTGGATCACAAGGGTCAGCAAACTTTTTCTATAAAAAGGACCAGATAGTTGTGGGCTTGCAAGCCATACAATCTTCACCTCTGTGGTTGTATCATCATGGAAACAACCAGAGAAACTATAAATGAATGTTACTATGTTCCAATAAATCTTTATGGACACTGAAAATTATAGGCCATGTAACTTTTATGTATGATGAAATAATATTCTTCTTTTCACTTTTTTACCCATGTGAAAACAATTGCTTTGAGGACATATGAAAATAGGCAGCCGGAAGGATTTAAACTACGGACTACATATAATCCCACTGTGTCAGAAAATGTCTTTGATTTTTTAGTCACACCCACATCCACCACAAATGATACCTATAATTCTCACTGGCTGATTTTCAATTATGAAGGACAAGCATCTTATTTTTATTTTATATCTAGCACTACACTAAAGCTGGGATTGAATAAAGCTCAATTACATGGAATAAGCTTAATATACTAAAAATACACTAAATTACACTAAATACACAAATAAATAAACGGAATTATAAGCATCTGATATTAGAATGCAAACGCACATACATCAAGGCAACTTTGGTGGACAAAAAAGAATGCATAAGATCTTTAACTGAATTCAATCCAAAATGTAAATTCATCTTCCAACCCATAAAATGAACTTTACAAAAGGAATTCTATGCTATTCTAGCCCAATTGAGGATGAAATTTTTAAAAAACCTGTAAAGATTAGTTACCATATTATAACAGGATGCTCTGACATTATTTTTCACTTCTTAAAGATATTATTCATTTCGGCCTATTAAAAGAAAAAGGCATAGTAATTATTTTTATATACAAAAGGAACTGAGAATTGTAACGTAGATTATTTTCTTAAATTGCCTAAAATTTTCTCTTTTCTTATTTATGTTTGACACTGGCAAAGCCTCTAATCAGATTTAATAAAAACCTCAATGTGATAATTAAAACTGAAAAGACAATTGAATACTTAGGTCAATTATTACTTACGTTAGTCTGGCATATGACCACTTTAAGAATAAGAATGAAAGAGTGTGGAGTCCACAATTAATCCCCATTAATATATTTAGTAATTCCCTTCAAGTACATATAAACTGAGGTGTTAGAAATATTTGCCACTTTGTTTCGTGGGATCTTGACTATGAATGGCTTGTGATTTTAATCATGATTTCCATGTATGAACTTTGATGTTCATTGACTTCTTTTGGTTTTTATTCTGAGGTTAATTTCCTGGGCTGTCTCATTTGTCCTGAACTAAACATTTAACTGATTTAATTCTAATTTACGTCTGATCTTTTTCTTCTTCTTCTTGATTTGGGGATGGTATTTTCAGTCTTTTGGTAAGAACAGACTATTTTGACACTGTCAGTTTTGAACAAATATAAAGACAGCAAGAATATTTTCACATGTCTGTTTAAATGTTTTAATTGCCTAATACTGTATTCAACAGAAATATTTGGCCCACTTCAAAGTCATTATGAAATTTATACTGACAACTCTCTATTTAAAAGGAATAAACCAAAGTTGAGAAATAAAGACTCATGCCAGGCAAACAATTCTACAGACTGAGGTATAATTAAATCAAGATATTTTATGCAACTCTAAATAAAAACACAAAAACACCTATATTAGTTGACTCATAAAGTACCTACTGTTTTCCATATCAAAATATTAAGTGAGAAAAGCAAGATGCAAAGAAAGTACATATCATAAAAATTCCATTAGTTGAACACAAATTACAATCCTTATATTTGGGGTATATACACATATACAATATGTCTTTAGTGTATATGTACATATCTATATATATATGTGTGATTTACCCACAAAATATTTGGTAGCAGGTGGAGAATAATTATAGTCAGGTCCTAAATTAGAGACATTGGATATCAAATAAAAACAATAATGACAAACACAGGAAAGGAAAAATCAAAGACATAAGAATTGCAGAGAAAAAATAGGAAAAATGACAGATAAAACCAGGAAATATACAAATAACAGGAAGGGGAAAAAGAAATGAATGGAAGTAAGATAATAATTGTTCCAACAAAAGAGAATAATATCCCTAAGTTAAACAAGGGTCTGGATATGCAAGTGATGGCATTATGCTGAGTAGGACTGATAAAAAAACAGCACAAACTTTAAGAAATTCAAAGCTTAAAAAAAATTTAAAGATACTCAGAACAAAAACAAGCTACTTCATAAGTAAATTTGGTTTCTTTTCACCAACCTTGAAACCCCAAGATGGCAAATAATATTTACAGCTACTGACAGAAAAGAGTGGCCCCTCACAATAAGTAGATTTGTATATACACCAAAAATACATCTCTCACCCTATCTGAGAAAAATGCTTGAAAAGGACTCTAGCAAACAGTAAAAGAACCAGAAGAGAACCTTAAGAAAGAAAAAGTACGGAGAAGAGAAACCTAATGACCAATGTATAATTATTTGCTCAGTTTATAATAATCCGTTTTCTCTAAGTGAGCTGCTGTAGCCAGCAGGTATGATTCTCTCCAAGAAATTCTACCTGAATTTACCTCAACACCAGGAATTGACCAAAGTGTGGCCACGTGACAAATGGTTTAATTGCTATGAAAGTTTCATAGTAATGCTTCTTATGGGAATTTGGAATTGGAATTCAGAAAAGCAAATTAACTGCTCTTAATACCAGTGAAGGAGTGTATTCTGGAAGCTTTGCAGTGGCCATATGCCCTCCAGAGCACTAAAAACTCCGAAGTAAAAGAAAAAGTGGAGAAAACATGGAAAAACAGCATTTTGAGTTTCTATTTGTTCAGCTTTTACTTGGATTCTACTGAACGTTGAAATCCACTTCTGAAAGAGTTAGCTTTTTAAGCAACATTGAAATGGATTTTTATGATACACAACCTAAAGAACCTGGGTTAAAATCACCATGGACAACCCATGTTCTTGATGCGCGTGCTATGTCAGGTCAAGATTTAAATACTCATACTATGTATTTGTTGAGAGAAATGTTCGCTCCCCCAGTAAATGTTTATAGTAAGTGAGTGGACTATTATAATAAGGACCAAAATGTTACAATGCAGGATATAATGGACATATTTTGGAAAACTGAAGAAGAAAGGGAACTCATTCAGTTAAGGGGATTACAAAGGACTCCTGAGCTGAGAGGACACCTAAACTGCATGTTAGAGCATAAGTGGCATTTAACCAAGTGCAGAATGTGGGAGAAAGTCATCCGAGACAGCAGAAACTTGTATAAAGGCCCAGAGGAGTACGAGAGAAGGTCATTCTCAAGCATCTATAAATAATCAAAAAGTGTTGGGAGAAGAGGGAGGCATAATGGAAAATGGAATATAAATAAGACAGGCAACAAATTATGCTCAACCTTTACCTGAGTGTGATGGGAAGCCACAGAAAGATTTAAAGCTGGGTGAAATGATAAATTTTAAATTTTAGAGGAGCACTCTGGAAGCACTTTGGAAGATATGGAGTGGCCAAGAAAGCAAGCCAGGAGATATGTGGAAGCTATTTGAAACTTCTGTTTGACATAGGGTAAATAACTGGGTAAAGCAAGGGAAAACGGTGACGGGCAGGAGAAGATGGACTCAGGAGATAGCCAGCTTGTTCCATAAGCATAGGGACACTTTCAGAGATTCTTTGTACTCTTGATGGGTAATAGCTAGATAGGAGGGGTGGAAGGAACGCCCTGAGGAGAGACCCAGGTCCTTGAAGGAGAAAGACAGAGACTGGAGCTGTAGGTAAGGATGATGATAAAAGCTACACATTACAAGATAAAAGCTACACATTATAACTGGGGTGGGACATGTAGGAGGGAGGCAGGGGTGCTTAACATCCTGACATCGCTGCTTCCAAGACCTTGGGGGTGAATAAGCGAAGAGCCACAGCTACAGAGCATGCCTGCTCTCTTCTCTTCTACCTTTGCCCCAAGGTAACCCTTAGACTCATTATAATTCATGCAGGCACAGCCCCAGCAGGTCCAGAAAGGCTGCCCTGACTGTTCCAGTACAAACTGTAGGTTAAAAACTCCCCCTGGCAACCTGCATGAGGAATTTCCCAAATGACTGGAAGCTGCTTCAATTAGAGACCACCCACTGTGCACGATAACTTCTTCCAGCCCAGGGAAAGCAGACATAACCAGTCCCAAAACAGCATAGGGGCCGGTTTTGCCTCACAGAACCTGCCCCCTTTCCCACCTTGATAATGTACTTTCCCCTCAATAAACTGTTTTGTGCTTGCTACTTTCTTTTTGACTGTCTTAATTGTGGACCTCACGTAAATTTTCTCACCGGGAATCCAAGGACCAAGACCTCTTTTCACACACCACAGACTCACTCTCACCTCTAATACTTACTACACAGGTAAAAATATGAAACTCATTCATACTGTTTATATAAGGATGTATTAGATAGGATGTATCAGAGCACTCTGCAAAATTAAGAAAAATAAATATTTTTTGGTATTAGTCTTATTAAGTGCAAATTTATTGTTAGAAACTGAACAGTCTTTTCAGTCACTCCCATTGTAGCTCATTTCTTTTATACAGAGAACGGACCACTATGTAGTTGTCTTATCTCTCTTTCCCTCAGCATTTCTCATTTCTACCTTCCTTTCCACTTCTGACATCTCCTTTCTGTTTACGTTTTCTCTTTGTAATTCCTCAACTCTGTAAATCCAGAGAGCACTTTTTGAAAATGTTGATACAGGCTAGGAAGAGGGATTAATATTGAGCTAAAACATATTCATGTATTATTTATTGAGTACCTGTAGTGATCTAGGAACTGTGGTAATGAGGCAAACTTGATCCCTGTCCCTAAGCTTATCCTCTACCAGGTAAGATAGTCAGTTAAAGGCGTTTTGCTGGAAGGAGAGGAACGGGGAGGGGAAGAGAGAAGGAAAGGGAGAAAGGCTTTGAATTTCTATGGATTCATGGAATTGGAACCTAATATACAGCTAGGAAGTTCAGTCTTCAGAGAAATAATGTTTAGGAGGAGAACTAGCATATGAGGAATGGATATTTAGGAACTACTGGGAGTCAGGGGAATAAGAATTTTTCCAGAAAAAAGAAAGGACCTCTTGAATGTCCTGATGCAGAAGTTAACACAATAACTTCCAGGAATAAAGAAGTTCAGCTGGCTAGGAAAGTAAATGGTAAAGAGAGAAATGCTGATAGAGTGACCACTGCCAAGGATGTCAATTCAGTATTGTGTTTACTACATAAAGAGCATTGCCTTAAGAATTACATAGTGAAACCAAAGTACACCTTAAAGCAAAACTCCATTTAATAAAGAACATATAAATCAGAGTATTTCAATTATTATCATGTCTGAAAATATAGGGAATATGAAAATAACTTGAATAAGAAAGAGGAAAATGATATTTTATGAAATTAAGTAAATATTATTTCTATAAAAGAATACCATTCTCTGATTAGATTTTAAAAAAGATAATGTGCTGACTGAAAAAATGATTAAGTGGATTGAAACTGCATAAGGAAAAGAACATGCTTGAAAAATAGACATAATTGTAGCATAATTTATTGTCATAAAATACTCCAAGATAATGTTATCTCCATATAGACACAGGGTTTCTCACTCAGCAATAAAGGCAGAAAGAACAATTGAGAGGCAGAAGCTGCATCAAGGACTGCAAAGCCAGAACACCTCGTCTCCACATGGTATGACCTCCATTATCAGCAGACCTGTCACTCACACCCACTTGGGAAGTTCCTGGTGGCTTTCAAAGAAGCTGACGATTATAGGGCCAAGTGGAAGAGTCGCGTTACATGTAAGTAAATTGCCTATCAGCCTACAACAGTAGAAGCTTTTCAGGGAATGATGCAAAGGTCAAAAGAAAAGTAATAAAAAGCCCACTGATCAACAATGATATAAGACATAGACAATATCTATTTTAAGGGATAGCTCTGATGTTTTTCAAGGACTCAAAAATGTATTAGAGAATCCACAAACCCCTTTGTTCAGAAATAAAGGCAACTGGAATCACTCAAATTCATTCCAGGGTGGGAGAAAAAGTCTAACCTGTTAACCAATTGAAATTTAAAATCATGTGTACCAATCTATTTAATTAGATAATTATTAATGTGTTCATTGTTTATTCTCTCTCTTCCATTAATTCATTCATGTATATTGGTGCTCATAATAAAACAGCTTTTTAATTTTATTCGAACTGCTAGTTATTGCTAGTGTTCAGTAAGAAAGAAATAATACTATACTATTAATGGCTGAAAGAAAATATAAAATAATGTTAAGATGTATCAATTTATTTTAAAATTAGGAGATTCATATTTTATTTTTATTTTTAAACCATTCAATCAGATTTCAATATTTTGTCAGTCTCTTATTCATCCATTAGTTTCTTCATTTGATATTAATTTAATTGACAATGATACTCATAGCATATGAATAAAATAAGTGTATGCAACCACAAGAAGCTTTATGCAGGTTTTATAGTTTTCCTTGTTACTATACTTATATTTCTATGATAAGAGGTTCCCATGATCCCTTCTTTGGGTTCGATTAATATGCTAGAACATCTCACAGGACTCAGGAAACCAGTTTACTCACTAGATTACTAGTTTATTATGTAGGGTATTAAAGGCTAGGAATCAATAGCCAGATGAAGAAATGCATATGGTGAGGTTCTGACCAAAGGAGTTTCTGTTTTTATGGAGTTTGGACCCAGGATGGTGGCGCATGGATTCATTCTGGTTCATCAAACTCCAAAGCTCATCCTTTTAAGTATTTACAGAGGGTTTGTTACCTAGGCGCTGTTGATTAAATCATTGGCCTTTGGTCCTCAGTTCCATCTTTAGCCTTCTTCCCTCCCTGGAGGTCAGTGGGTGGGATTGAAAGTTCTAACCCTCTTGGCACATGGTGGGTTCCCCTGGCAACCAGCCCCATTCTTATGAATCTGCCAAATGTCGCTTATTAATATAACAGGTCTTGTTGAAAGGGGTTTGTTATGAATATTAAGAAACCTTTATGATTCAAGAAATTCAAAAGGTTTTAGGAACTATGTGCCAGAAATGAAGAAGACCAAGGATGTATTTCTTATTTTGAATCCAAATGTCATACTTCCCTTCCTTTCTTCTATTTTCTTTTAACAATAATGTCTAAAACGATATGGCAATTTGTTTTTTTCCAAGCATGGCCACCATATTTTCTCTGTTGAAAATGTAATCTTGATAGCCCTGCCATGCTATGAGAGGCCCTATGTTCTCTTCCTGTATCCAAGTAGGCTACTGAACATGGAGGGAGTGTCTTCTAAAGCTAAGTAACTGGCAGAAAAAAATGTCTCTGCTTACTTTGGGGAACACTACACTTTGCAGCACTGAGTCTGAGTACCTTGAGACATTCATGCTGTAAAAAAACAAACAAGCAAACAATTACTCCTGAGGGGAGACCAGATGGAAAAAAAACTGATGCTACATGGAATGAGAATACTAGAGAGCTCCTATCTTCTCCTAGCTCCCAGAGTACTGGTACTGTCCTGCTACAAACTTCTCAGCAATCCTGAGCCAGATCTGCTCAGATAAGCCCTTTTTGATATCCTGATCATATAAATTATGACAGTTAGTGAAATTATTATTTATTTAAGCCACTAAATTTATACTGACTCACTACACAGCAATAGAGAAGCAGAGGAAAGACCAAATTTATGTTATGTCTGTAGACGCTAAGGTCACAAAAATGCATGGACTCTTCTTTCAATGTTTTTACAAGCTAGTTGAAAGAAAATCATGCATCAAAAGGGCAATGCAGTGCAAACAGCACAACAGAGTTAATCATATTATGTTTTGGGAAGCCAAGAGGACTGTTGGGAGAGGAAGTGGACCCCGAGCATCCTTGGATATTCTTGCTGAGTATGCCAGGAATACCTTTTCCAGGGTTTTGTTCACAGCACCAACAATGTAATGAGTATCCTGCTTACTCTGCCATGAGTAATAAAGTTCTCTGTCTCTGAACCAATAGTGTCATGCCTTCTGTCAGCGCTCATGAAACGATGGCAGTTTGGTTCATTAGTCTGCAAGTAGATTAAGGAACGATTCAGCAGAAGTCACATTTGGACTTTTATAGCTGCTCAGGTCTATGTAGGGTAACACACTCCATTTTCATGGTTGTATGGGCTGCCTGCTTTTGACTAATGAGAAATTAAAACTAACTGCTTTAAAATACAATATTTGGAATATTTTTAATGAAAGTGTAAGATCACGATTGAAATTAATGACAGTCTAGAACACTATATTGCTGGATAAAAATTTTACTTTGTCAGGTTTCATCAAGAGTTTCAAACAATAGGTAAAAAATCAACTTTCCCTTATTGTTGATATTTTATTTTTTAATTTTTATTTTCCCCTTATTGTTGATATTTTAAAATTTGGTTTTTCTGTAGCTGGATTCCATCTGTTGGTTTTAGAATTCACACAGGGCCTTCTTTTTGTTCCTTATTTCCTTAATTTCTACCTTTCATTTCATTCCGTCCTTTGATTCAATGGCCTGGCAACTTCTCAATTAGCAACTGACAATTACCATCTGGTTTTTAAAAAATGTGATTGTCTCTTGTGTGTCATAATCTGATTCATAAACTGAAATGTAGACTGAGGTAAAATGGTTAAAGACAATTTTATCAAGTAAATTACTTGTATCTAAAGAACTATATGAAGATAGTTTCTTGTACAGCATCTATTTTTCTAAAACAGTTTAAGTGCCTCCTAATTAAGGTACTAGATGTAAATGCAATCATTGTTATCAGTTATGAGTCTTCATATTATTAATCTATGTAATTGTACTATTTTAATTGCACTATTTTTTTCTTTGAAGTATATGCTTGGATTTTCAAATATTTTGTTATGAAATTTGACATATGTTTCTTAAACAAGTATTGTTATATATAGTCATATGCAAGATGTTCAAGTATTCTAAGACAGGAGGAGAACTTAATGATGTTATAGTGCCATACTGTATTTTACAAATTAAACACAAGTGACACACTAAAAATAAATAAATAAATAATTGATCCTAATTAATTTCTCAATATCATATAATAAATAAAGAGCTATGTGTAAACTACAAGTTTTCTGGGGTGCCTCAGTGGCTGTCTATTAAGCATCTGACTTCAGCTCAGGCCATGATCTCTGATGAGTTCAAACCCCATGTGGGGCTCTGTGCTGACCGCTCAGAGACTAGAGCCTGCTTCAGATTCTGTGTCTCCCTCTCTCTCTCTCTATGTCCCTCCCCTGCTTGTGCTTTCTCTCTCTCTCAAAAGTAAATAAATGTTTAAAAAAATTAAAAATAAATAAATAAAAATAAATAAATCACAAGTGTTCTGAATACAAGCTAATATAAATTTAAATATTTTAGTAGAAATAGTTTTTGTAACTTTTTCATGTCTAAGTATAAAAAAGAAGAATGTTCAAATCTTAGATTTACTGATCAATGGATTTTAGCTTTCAACGCACCAGGACCACACAAATCAATGTTTCAGATATTAATTACCAAATACCCAGAAACTACCCATATGCCCTCTCACGCTCATTATGCTCTTCAAAATACATACACTATTCTTTTTCATCAGAGATTTTGCTTTTTATATCTCTTAAAATGTAATTGGAATGATGTCACATGGGATGTACTTTTTATGTTTCAATACTTTCTCTTGACATTATGTTATAGAGATACATCTATCTATTTCTGTAACAGTGTTTTATAAATGTGCATTGCTGCTCTCAGAGGGAATGGATCACATTTTAAAATCTACTGTAGCCTTGATAGACATTTAACTAATTTTAACACTAATGGTAATCATTTGAATTTGAAGTGTTTTCACTAGTGCTCTGCACATTCTTTTACATGTTCTCTGGTACACACACACACACACAGACATTGTTAGTATTATATCTTGAACTGGGATTTCTAAATCACAGTGTATGCATAAGCATAGTATCAATATTGACGAACAGTTTTCTAAATTAGTACTACTAATTACCAGTTTATACTCACTGCAATATTATATGAGAGATCCACTATCCTCATATCCTTGCCAATAGTTAGTATTGCTTTTCTGTTCTCATATTATTCTCTCTCTCTCTCTCTTTCTCTGTCTCCCCTCTCTTTCTTTCTTTCATTTTAGCCATTCTAATGAGCTGCAGTGGTATCTCACTGTGTTTTTAATTAGAATTTGTCTCCAATATTGGCTATTTTAATATTCATTTTAATATCACATGTGTTAAAACCTTCAAAAACATTGTTAATGTTATAAGCAGTTGATGTTGATTTGGACTTAATCATTTATTTACTCTTTGTAGTGTTCTTCATTATGTCCTTTTTTGGTGTGTCCTTTAGAGATCACGGTATTTATTAACCCTGAAAAAGAAAATTCTTTAGTGCAGCTCTATTGGTGAAACACTTTCTTATTTTTGTTTTTCTGAAAATATTTTTATTATTATCTCATTTTTAAAGATGCTCTAATTGACTATATGCTTTCGTGTTGGTAGTTATTTTCTTTCAGAATTTTGAACACATTACTACATTATTTTCTTTCTTCTATCATTTCTATTATAACATCAGCTATCAGTCTAATTTTTGCTTATTTGAGACTCAAGTATCTTTTATTTCATTGGGGCTGCTCTGGATTTTTCTTTTTCTTTTTGCTTTCTAATCATTTTGCTTTGATGTGCTTAAATATGATTTCTTGACATTTATTCTTTTTGTAATGTGTTTGGTTTCATAAATTTAAAGCTTGATGCGTTGCATCATTTTATATAATTTTTTTCTCAAATTCTGTCTCTCCTCTCTCCTTCTGAAACCCCTCTATTGTTAATAAACCCATATATTAAGTTCTTAATTTTAATAATTGTATTTCAACAATTTCTAGAATTCTAGATGACAATTCTTCATAAATCTCAATTTTATCATGAAATTCTCAATTTTGTCAATTGTCTCAAAATTATAAAGTAATCAATATGCACTTCGTATTAATTAATTTGTAACCTGTGTCTGATAACTAATATCTGGATCACCCATGAGTCTGTTTATATTATCTGATTTTTATTGTTTCTCTTCTATTTTCAGTTCATGTCTTTTGCCATATTTTGCAATTTGTACTGAATGCTAGACATTTTAATGATGAATTATAAAGACCTGAACAATGCTACCTTTCTCCATAACATATATGTATTATATATACGCATATATAATAAGTATATGTATACATCTACTTACAGTTAGTATAAAGGCATATCATATTGATTCAAAAAGAGATGAAGTGGTTCAAAGCTAAGTTTAAAGCTTGATAAATATTGGACTATTTTCAGTTATTATTTTTTTTCCTGGGACACAATATCTCATGGGTCTCATTTAAATACCTGGGTTGTTTCCAGGACCCATACTCCAGAGGAGGCCTTATACTCCTTTTCATAGGTTTTCCCCAGCTCATTTACATTTCTTTTTAAAGACATCTTATTTAATATGTAGTGCAGATCTACTGACATTGAACTGTATCACCCACAGCACTCTAACTCATGTTCAAACAAAGCCGACACCGGAGATTTTCTCCAGAGGGCATATCATAGCCATCTTTGCACTTAGGAACACTAGATAGCACCTCAACACTATACTTGAAGTCGTTTTAAATAAAACAATCACTAACAAAAAGCACAAAAAACACGAAAACTGTGGCAGTAAATAGTCAACAAACGGAGACTTATTTACATTCCTAGAATGGAGACAGTAAGGTGGGGCATTGTTTGGTTGTCCTTAGCTGGAAGCATGCCTCTCAGGCAACTCAAATGTTTGCTGCTCTGTACCTGTCCTCAATGTCCATAAAAATGCCACAAGTTTTGATGTGAGAATTACAAATAGATTTTAGTGAGTAGGCAATTTCACAAGTACAGAAATCAGGCATAATGAAAATAAAATGTATATAAGTTCTTACTATATACTTATGTATAAATGAGCCCCACAATTCAGAGGGAGAGAAAATTCATATTAATATCTTTCGCCTTGTGGAAATGTCCTGACCAACACCACTTTAAATCTTATATTTAAGTGAAAGTTAAGATTCCAGTTTTCTAAAATGCCTAAGGAAGAAGTTTCGGAAGAAATCTTAGATGTGAACATACTTAATATTTGATAGCTCTTTAAAAAAAAAAAAAAAAAGCACCTGCCTGAAGAGATTTCAGTGGCATCCAGCCAAAGACTACCAGAAATACACCTACAATTAAAAAATGTTGGGCTGATTGACTTGTTGCAATGAGGGAAAACACACACTAATGGGACTGGCTCACTAAGAAGGTGGTCAAAATGATCTTAAGATTTGGCCTTCTGTTAGGTGATTTTTGGAAACAGGTTAGCAACGTGATGCTTTGCTCTGGATTCGATATAGTCAGGAAGAAAAGGCAATTTCATGGTGACCTAATTTAATAAATCCTATCTAAAACACAGGAAGAATGTAGTAAGGTTAAAATTATAATAAGTGCCGGAGGCGGCAGTCACCTATTATGAGAAAGAAATGTTTGTCTAGGTTAACGGTTTAGACCATGTGTTTTTTGTTTTGTTTTGTTTTGTTTTTCCTTATCTAAGTTCAATCCTAATTATGGAGTAGTCTTACTTTTGTCTTGAGCCATCATATTCACAGAGTGGTCTTGCCTTATCTTGCTATTTTGCAAAATGCATATATATTCAGTAGGTGAATACCAAGACCAAGCTGTGAGCCCTAGCCATCTCCTAGCAACATCAATGCCTACTTGATGATGCTAGGGCTGCAGCTAATGGCAAGGGGCTCCTTTTCTTCTTCTCAAGGATACAGAGTATTAAAAACATTCCAAATAACCTACATTGCATCATCTCTGTTAGAATATATGTTACTGAAGATCATGCAGACCATCTGATCATGTATCCCTCTTTTGTGCATATAAGAAATGGTAGTATAAGGATTAAAGGACATGGACTGTATTAATCCTAAAGTATTAAAGTATAGTGTGGAAATAGAAACAAGGGTTTTATTTTATTTTTAATAGTTTATTGTCAAGTTTGTTTCCATATAACACCCAGTGCTCATCCCCACAAGTGCCCTCCTCCATGCCCATCACCCTCCTCCTCCTCCCCACCCCCATCTGCCCTCAGTTTGTTCTCAGCATTCAAGAGTCTCGCATGGTTTTCCTCCCTCCCTCTCCCCCACTATTTTTCCCCTTCTTCTCCCCAATGGTCCTCCATTGAGTTCTTCCTAATCCTCTTAGGCATTCAAACACATGGTATCTGTCCTTCTCTGCCTGACTTATTTCGCTCAGCATAACACCCTCAAGGTCCATCCATGTTGCTACACATGGCCAGATGTCATTTTTTCTCATTGCCATGTAGTATTCCATTGTATAGATAAATGACATCTTCTTGATCCATTCGTCCATTGATGGACACTTAGACTCTTTCCATGTTTTGGCTATTGTTGAGAGTGCTGCTATGAACATTGGGGTACATGTGCCCCTATGCATCAGCACTCCTGTATCCCTTGGGTAAACTCCTAGGAGTGCTATTGCTGGGTCATAGGGGAGTTCTAGTGTTAATTTTTTTAGGAATCTCCACACTGTTTTCCAGAGGGGCTGCACCAGTTTACATTCCCACCAACAGTGTAGGTTTCTCCACATCCTCGCCAGCATCCAGAGTTCTCTGATTTGCTCATTTTAGCCACTCTGACTGGTGTGAGGTGGTATCTCAGTGTGGTTTTGATTTGTATTTCCCTGATGAGGAGGGAAGCTGAGCATTGAAAAACAAGGGTTTTAAAAGACATATTGCACAATCATAAAATATCCACAGATTATGTCAGTTTGCATGCTTTTCCTGAACAAATGGAAAATACAAGATAATAAAATATAACCTTAAAAGAAAAATCCCAGAGTTTTATATTTGAGCCTAGATATTCTCTCTAGTTTTCTATGGTTGCTTGCTTACTTGTGCTTCTGTATATTTTTTCTTTCAAAAATCAACCATGTCGGTGGCTCCATCGGTTAAGCATCCGACTTGGGCTCAGGTCATGATCTTATGGTTCATGGGCTCGAGCCCTGTGTTGGCTTCTGTGCTGACAGCTAGCTCAGAGCCTGGAGCCTGTTTCAGATTCTGTGTCTCCCTCTCTTTCTGACCCTCCCCTGCTCATGTTGGCAATCTCTCAGAAATAAATAAAACATTAAAAATTTAAAAAAAACATGTCTTCCTCTTAAAAGAGTAGTGTGAAGTCTATGTTTTGCAGACATTTATATTCAGAATTATTGGATATACATTTTATACATTTTACTCTGAACTTGTACCATCTCTGAAAAAGTTACTATAAATGGACATTATAGTTTGTTGTTAACGTTAAACAATCTAAAAGGCCATTATTACATGAAGCAAAACAAAAATCAACAAGTGATCCTGATATAATGGTAGACCAGCAGCCAGAATGTCTTTGTTAATGTTCAATCATAGATATCTATTTTTGAATCAGTGACTATATATTTGATTTTAACAATAATAAAAACTGGTCATATCTAAAACATGTCTTCAAAGTGTACATTAATAAAATAAAATAATCTGGGATGCTGCTTTCCCAAAGAATGGGAACATCATAGGATTTAAAATGAATAGCTAAATAATAAAGTCATTTACTTGATACTCAAAAAACTATTTAATTATAATGTTGATTTACACACACACACACACACACACACACACACACACACACACAGTACTGCTTTCAAGTGCACATTGGGATAACCATATACACTCTGGGGCTGCACTGTCCAGTACCTCAAGAAAGAGTCGATAAATTTCAAGCCACTATAATTTGGGTGTATTTCAGTAGAAACCTGAATATTAAGCCCTGCATATTGAAAATACTTGATGTCTCTAGGCCTTATGTTCTGCTGCAAGGTAGTTGATGAAATCATGATTTTATTTTCTAACACACATGCAGAGAGAGAGAGAAAGAGAGAATGAATACTGAGTCCCAAATTTCTATTTCCATATCATCTACATACCTGCACACAACACATTTGCTCAGGGACAAGTTATTTAGAGCAAATACTAAAATTTTCCTTCAACCAAGATGGTGGATTCTGGAGTTAAGTCCCCAGGAGTACCTTCTGGGCCTAATATGAGACTTCAACTTCAGCTTCCACATCTATTCCTTGTCTATGACCAGGGGGCCTCACTGGCCAAGTCCCAGTTGTAGGTACCGCAAAGACCAGAGTCTGGGTCTTAGCCTCAGCTGGTAGAGTTGACACTCTCACTAATCACAGTCCTTTTGAATACGCCTTGATTCCTTATTACCAAGTTAAGAATCTGTATCTCTAACACTGAGTATTGCTGTCCTCAGGCTTGGTGCTGTAATCTGTGCCAATTCAACCATCTGGAGGAATTTCTGTTCATACCAATGATATATGTATTCGGTTTCATAAGAAAATTCCATTTTGCAATACCTTATTTTTCCTTAACATTTTTAGAATATCTTTTGTTTGGGTCTAGGTCATTGACAATTCAAAGATCTCAGCGTAATTTTTATTCCTACTTTGTATTAAGGTTGTCAAACTGAATTAAAAAAAATAGTAGGCTCTTAACTTAAAAGGGATGCTATTCTTAATTTTTAATGTAGATGGTACACTGAAAAGGGAGACTACTTTGCCTACTTGAGCCATTATACATATTTCATTGATAAATAATTTTAATGATATAAAGGTTATTGGAAATTTAAATATAAGACTTAAATTATAATTAAGAATTTTTCATATATCAGAATAAAATAGAGAGATATAATTTTCCTTTCTTATAATCATCTTATTTTCATGTTAACTACATTATTTATTTATTTTTATTTTGAGAGGAGAGAGAGAGAGAGAATATCTTAAGCATACTCTGTTCAGCATTCAGTAGGGCATGGGGTTCAATCCCACAACCATGGAATCATGACCCGAGCTGAAATCAAGCGTGCTAAACTGACTGAGCCTCTCAGGCAGCCCAACAGTGTGAGTTTAAGTCTCAATCTTAACAGTTTGAGCCTGTAGTTTAGTGTTTTATTTTCTAATAAAAGCTATTTAAATAAATTAATCACTTTCAAAACATCAAAACAAATTGATCCCAACATAAAGGTCAGCTTCAAACATTGATCTGTTATATAAGAACTTGATAATAAGATAGATTATTTAAAACTAGTATAATATACATGAAATATAATTCTAGATGTGTTCTAATCTAATAAGGATTTTCACCTGCACAAACCAACATGGTTTTTAAAGGTATTTTCTTAATGAATAATAAATAGATAGCGATTGAATGATTCTTTGAGAAAACAAACTGAAAAGTGATTTTTCTTTCTGCCCTTTCAATTCCTTGCTGGAGGCTGGACTGAGAGGGAGTCGAATACATTTGCTGAACACCCATATGACAGGGCAGGATTAAATCCACAAGCAGAACCGGGAATCACAGGTGTAAGGAATAAGAAATTAATAGAAAAAGGGAGATGTGGCTTAAATTTAATATTCTGACAGTTATTTTGCAAAGAGCAGCAGTCAGAGAGAAATGGGAGCTGGAGAATTCATAGGGCTACTGTGGATAAAACATTTGTAGAAAGGGAAGTAGACACTCAGAGCCTCAATAAATGAGTCAGCCATTGGCAAGACTTGAAGTGGGAAACACACCAGTATTAGAAAGGGATCTTTTTTCTCTTAGCTTTTGTTACTTTTTTGCTCACTAATTTGCAGCCTACTCACCAATTTAAAGGAGTAAGTGAGCAAGGTTTCTGGTACATTCTAATTTTCTTCTACTATCTGTTTCTTAAATGCAGTCATGTCCTCAGGTCTCTGGCCTCAGATACTCTGTTGGTACTTTTCTAAAATAATCTCCACTATGGATTTCGTTTATCACTTTCAGTCAAATCCTTATCAAACTTATATCTCGGCACTTGAGTTTCAGTTCCTGGTCCTGAATACCTGAGAAGCATCTCCCCAGGGTATCTTAAAGGCACCTCAAACTTAATATATCCTCTACTAAGTTATCTAATTTAGAAAAATTAGATGTTCCTAAAAATAAAAGTACAGAAAAGACCAACATCCATTTTCCCAATACCTTATTTAATTTCTTCTGATACTGTGGTATAATTGTTACAAAGTTCCTTAATTGTTTTCATAAAACAATTCTTATATATTCTTATAAAACTTTCAAGCATTACAAAAGAAACATGAAGATGACCGTGAAATATAAGACCAAATACCATGAACCAACTTAGGAACATTATGGGAGCATTATTACAGAAAATTCTATGATTCAAAATTTACTACTAGTTGTTTAACACAATTTCTCCTTTGCCAAGTTCAATATATAAATTCATTTTTCATTTGACCAAATGTAGTGGTCATGTGGGTTATACTCTGGTTCACCCTGAAGAAAAATTCAAGGGTGCTATATTTATTGAATTAGTTCATATTGGAGAGGTCTGTCTGTTGAGTCTAATCCTAAATAGACTGCACACTAGTGATAAATTCTCAGGGCACTCTCACTCTCAGATTTTGTAGACTTTTCTACATTGTCTTTTATGATTCATTCTGTTTCTTTGATTTAAAAGAGAGAGAGAGAATGAGAGAGAGGGGGGAGAGGGAATGAAGACCAGCTTGACCATTTTCACCTAATTTGCTTTTTATTTTTTTTTGCCGGTATTACAACCTATTTTTTTCTCTCCTCTATCTTTGAAAAATAATTGTATTGAAATATGTCTTTGTTTTCTTAAATTCCTTAGGACATCGGACCCCTTTTGGTGACTCAGTCAGTTAAGCATCCAACTCTTGATTCCTGCTCAGGTTATGATCTCACAGTTCATGGGTTCATGGCTGACAGCACGGAGCCCAGTTGGGATTCTCTGTCTGCCTCTCTCACTGTCTTTCGCCCCCTCTCTCTCTATCTTTCTCAAAATTAAATAAATAAACTGATTTAAAAAAACAGAACATAGAACTCTTTTTGGACATTTAGTTCCTTTATTTTAAGAAAGTGCATTTTGTTTTCTGTATTATATTTTTGCACTCTAGGAATACATTATAATGTCTCCTTAAGTGTCTCATCCTTAAATGTTTTTGCAATGATTACAATCATCTCAAGCCTTTCCACTACAACAATGATTTAATTTTTAGTAGTATAGTTTCTCTTTTTATTCTAACTATAAAGTCCAAATTGATGTTGTGTTGATTCTGTTTCTCAAGCCTGAAATCCCTTTGTATCTCATTCTGTTACTTAATCATTTAATGTTTGAGCTCTTATTTTACCAAATTGCATTCTTATTATGCTGATTTCTATAGCAAGAAGCTATTGTAAGAAATTTTCTTTTTTTCCTTGTACTGGCTTCTTAGACTTTAGGATACTATGTTTCTTATTATTTCATCTGGTTTAACATATTTTTCATTTATTGGCATATGATATTTCATTCATTACCTGCTCTTATTTTTGTAGGTTTACTGATTTGGGGCCAAATCCATCCAACATTAAAATTTTTTTTGAGAACTGTAAGAATTCTTGTCACTCTTCCCACGGTATCTGAGGGTGGTTTGTTTTCCCCTCTGAGCTATACTTTGAGGGCTAGCTATGGTTTGGAGTAGATGGGGAGAGAAGGTGGAAATCTCAGATGAGTAGATAAGACTGAAATCTATTTAAGAATAAATGAGCTATGCTCTTTCTTCTGAGAGTTTTAAAAATATCTGTACAGAAGTTCATTCTCTGTAAGTGTCAGGGACAGAGAAGGGAGAACAATTTTTATGTGGCCCCAGTTATTTACTCTGTTTAAGAAGACTCCCAGAGGGTTTATTTTATTCAGACAGGGTCATCTCTTTTATTTATTTCCCTCAGCCTACTTACTTATTCCCAGCAGCTGTTTCCATTAATTCTGAAACAAAAAGAGAAAATAAATGATGTGCGATTCAGCTTTTCTTCTCCCCAGATTTGAGAGTATTAATAAGGATTCTTAAGAAACTGTGAACTCAACTCTGGTGGTGCCAAGGGGTGGAATACTGTGCTTGTCCTCTATTTAAGATGCTTCTATTACTTTGACATTCAGAGTTTAAAAGTACAAGACATTAAAATATGCTTTATCCTTTCCTTGATTACCACTTGAAGTGTTTTATTTGTTTTCATCCTTACCACACTTAGCTTATTCTCATAAGGTTTTAGGAGAGTCAAATTCTAAGACACAGTTTCAAACAGCCTTCCAAACAGCCTGAATTTCCAGACTTTTCATTCCAAATCACTATTTATTCCAAATATTGAGTTCTGTTCTATTGCTAATCGTAAGGGTATCACTGAAGTTCTTTTTGACTCTATGCTCTTGCTTCTCTGCAACATCCAATCAACCTTTGAAGTACATCAATTCTGTGCCTGAAAATACTTTGATGATGCTTTACCTTTTTTTTTTTTTATCTCTGAAATACATATTCTTAGTTCAGCCCTACAGTCCTTCTGTAATGGACTATTAGGCAAACCACTTAATTAGAATCTTTGCCACTAATCCACCTAACTTTTGAAAATAACAAAGAAACAAGCCTTTCTTGCTACCAATAATACAAAATGCCTTTTATTTGTCTCTTCAACCCTCAAATATTTTGTGGCTTTCATGTTACTGCAAACATGCCCAAATGAAACAGCTAGCTAATCAGGGGCAGAACCAGGAATTGAATCTATATTTGACAGAATTTCCCATTCCTATTCCAACACTTTAGATATTTTTCCATTGTATGTGACTTCTAAGCTAATATAGGAAGTGTAGGCTTTCCATTTTCAGGTAAATAAGATCATAACAAATTTATTATGAAAATACAAATCTAAAAGTGCATTACAAACTTTTTAAAAAGATGTCTTCCATATTAGATGATCTCTAAATAAAAAACATAATAAACTTGCTATCTGGGCTTCCTGGCTTTCATTATTACCAAAAGCTACTGACAATATTTTATATTAGAACATAAATAAGAAGATAACTACATTTTCTCATTTGAGACTTCTTAATCTTGGGGTAGCCCTGATCAACTGGGAATAAAAATAAAATAAATGGAAAAGAAATGATCACTTTACCTACAATATTCCCACTGAAAATCAAATTAATGAGACATCCAAGTGTCATATCCCAAGGACCCCTTCCGATCTGTTTCTCTCACTCACTCCAGTAACTGTCTATTGATTTTGTGAGCCAGTCAAATGGGGTCATTTTGAGTTTGGTGTTTAAAAGTATGGTTGAAACATTTCAAGTTTTTTTTTTTACCTAATATTATTTTTTATTTTATAAAAATGTCATTTCACTAGCAAGGAACCTAGAATTTCATTATTAAAGTTGTATGTGTTTTCCAGTGTGCCCCTACAAGGTTTGATTTTATTATGCATTCTAACTCGAATTTTCTCCCTTTGAAATGATAAAGCTACATTTCAACTAGAGTGTGGTCCCATATATATGGAAGCAATGTGTCCCATGACATACTAGGTATACTAAACAGCTCTATTCTTTAAAATGAATACCAACGACTCTTGCCCTCTGAAGAGCTATGACTCTCTTTGAAGGCAGGTATGAGAAACTCTAAATCAGCATTGTGGTAACAATACATTAACTTAGCTATTAATACTAAATTTTCAAAATCAAGTTTCTATCATTTAAAATCAAACTGACCATTATTAGATAGTGAGGGAATGAAAATAAGAAAATAAGTTTTAGTGAGCATTCAATATGTGACAAACATATGGTAGCCGTTTTACATTTACAATCTCATTTAATCTTGAAAAATGAAAAATTCTAGAGTCAGCTTTTATTCCAACTTCATAGATGTGGCTATAGAAGCTGACAGAAAATATTAGAGAGGAATGCAGCTACTACATAATGGAGTGAGCATTGCAACTCAGCTCTGAAGGGCTAAAATACCTATCATCTTCATTACCCATTCACGCCCACACTAATGTGGTATAAACAAACCTTCATCCATCCACTAGGCAGTTATCACCCACATATGAGCAAGAACCTTGCTGCACTCTAGGGTTTAACAAAAGTACAGGAGGAACTCAACACAACACAAAGATACATAAATGCTCTTCTCAGATTATTTTGTATCCATTCAAGAAAAGTTTTCTAAGGGCCAAATTCATAGTTATCTTTGAAAGGAGGAGTATTCCTTGCTTACTTTAGAACAGTGTCAAGTCCCCCTAATGTTGAAATGATATTTATTGAATCTCATATATACTGAAGTTAGATAATGGGTGGTTCATAATAATAACAAGATTTCAAAGCAGCTGCTTTATGGTGGGCAAAAGTTATGTAAACTGATTCCTCACAGGAAGCAAAGAAGCATTGCTGCTGACTGCTAGAAATTGACAACAATCAGTCAATTTGACATGCAGTAATTAAAAACAAGGTAGCTGTAATTGAGCAAATGTGTCAACTAGCTTATAAGTAAGGGGGCAGAAGCAGAAGCACAAATAGTTACAAGATCTAAAAACACTGGATCTTTTCATTAGTCAAAGGGCAGACTTCATAACTGTACTCAGTAATGAGCCTTCCAAGTAATGTCTTTTTTATTGTTCAAGTATCTTCTAAGTCAAAAAATATGAATATATGTAGAGTTATACATAATTACAGCATAAAGCTATGCTTTACAAGTGATGTTGTGTGGGCTTAACTTTCATTCCTTTAAATAATAGCAGAAACAAGAGGTTCTGTGGTGTGTAAAGGTTCAAACAATTTTATATAGCATTTGTGCAGCATGAAAAATTAGATCCCTTGAGAATGCAGGATGCTTCTTATGAGATATAGTGCATTCAATCACAATACAAAAACTATAAATTCTGTAGGTGATGCATTTATATTTTTTGTAAGTGATGCATTTAAACATGAAGCACATAACATGTTTTTATACTGTATCAATTTTATTCTTTAGTTTATAAGAAAATTTAAAAAGAGATAAAGATAATTTTAGAACCAAAGTCATTATAGATTATGTTAGTGGTTTTCTGAAGTTTAAAATAATTCTTGAAGACTGAAGTCCAACGTGAAATTAATTTATTGGTATGATAAAGGATCGGCTTTTTATGATATTCTTCTTTAATGGTTTATACATAGCCAAAGTGGGATGGTGTGAAGCACAATATAATGACTCTTAGCCACATTGACTTCACTGTTTTTACTACTGTAAGGCATAATATTGATGAGAAGAGTTAATGTTAGTCACATGTCAGTTAGTTACCTCATAATAAGGGCAGATACATGTAGGAATTTTTAATCAAATGAATTATTTTCTTTTTTTTATGTTTATTTATTTTTGGGAGACAGAGAGACAGAGTAGGGGAGTGGAGCAGACAGAGATGGAGACAGAATCTGAAGCAGCCTCCAGACTCTGAGCCATCAGCACAGAGCCCGACGTGGGGTTCAAACCCATGAAGGGTGGGATCTTGACCTAGACTGAAGTCAAACTCTCAACCGACTGAGCCACCCAGGTGCCCCTCAAATTGAATATTTTCAAACCCTGATATATGTTGTTGATATATAATGTAAAGGGTAAAGACACTATGTGCTTTTATTTATTTGCAAAGATAACTATATGCTGTTTAATATGCAGGTACTTGAAATACTTTTTATTGAACATAGATTTAGAATATAGACTACACTTGCAAGTTGACTGGATGGCATTCATGGATGCTATGTGGCCACTGATTATTAGAAATAAAATAAGTCCTGGGGGTGGGGGGAAGTGGAAATAGATTAAGCTAAGATGTAACCCAGATTTTTGGAATCTATCTAGAGCTCATTCTAATTCACTGTGTTGGTCTCATCATAAATATTTGAAAAATGTCTATGTAGTAAACAAGCATATATTTGAAATTAGAGTGTATGGATTTTATTCTTTAAGAAGAGAATTAGAATTAGGCCATTAACTTCATCATTTACGGTAGCAGGAAATGAGCCAAGGGAAAACACATTGTACCATCAATGTAAAGTAACCCTTAGAGTATTATAATTTTCCTGAAAATGGGAGATAATGAACCCACTCAAACTATGGATGATCCAAGACATGCAGTCCCAAATGAATCAGCACCCCCGAATTATGACAGAATACAAACTGTCCCCTGTGGCTTTTTTGAACTGTGGCATGTTAAAAACAGAGATAGTGGGCAAAATATTCCCTGTAATAAAGCTACCAAAAATCGAAAGGTAACAGTTTGAGAAAAAGTTAAAAAAAGAGGAAAGTCATCTGTTTTTTTTCTCCTCTATTTTGATAGGCAATAATGTTCCAAGATGAGAAAAAGATTATATCCCCCACCTGTTGGCATTACAAGGTTGGCACCTTGTAAGGGAAAATATTTGAAAAATAATAATTTTACTAATCAAATAAAAGGCATTGATGTTCAATGTTGCTCAATCTGTATATCCTACCTCCCGCTAAAGCTTAAGTAACTGCTGAATGTGGAGTCGTTAATCTGCACAATGTAGCAATTATTGCTGTGTTAATGTTAAATTTTTACAATTTTTCTAATCAGTATTTAGACCCCAAGTGAACATATTTAGGCCTTATTCATTCATGTTATCTTCCTTTTCCTAAATTCACTAGACGAATACTTGATTTTCCCTCTTATTTTTTGTTTCCATAATTTTTATAAATATCAGCTACTAGAGTGATAGAGAAGTTGAGAGCCTTTCCTTTAAATCATACAAAGGCCATGTCAAAAGGTCATCAGAGATGAAAAATACAGGTACATTATGAAATATAGAACATTTTACAGCTAACCTGCTCTGATAGACACATCAGAAAATACCACATACATGCAAATGGCATTCTAGAACAAAAGGCTATCACTTCTGTCTTTGAAAAATAGCTGTCTAGCTTATCTGTCTTTCCTCACCTTCATAATTGCCTTTGTACAAGCAGAAGATACACAATATGCATTGAAAGGTACATCGGTGTTTATGTAAAAGGAAAAAAGTGAATATATAAAAGTGAAGACAGTGATGTAAATGAGTAAAATATGCACATATGCAACATGAACATCTCAGCTATATCAAAAGAACTAAGTAGTCCCAAGTTTTCCAAAGATTTGTAGTTCTTATCCAGTAGCAAAAACAGAGCATTTATTTTTAAAACACTATGAATTTTCAAAAACAGCAGCCACAAAACTCAGATTGATTGATCCTTGAAAAAGATCTCTTTTAGCTAGTCATATGTGGGAATGAAAGTATAAGAAATAAGGACTTCCATCCAGCATGAAGCAATGAAAGGGTAAGGGCACATTTTCTCCAGGGAAGAGATGATCTAAGCATTATAATCCATGTGAACAGTGTGAGAATTACTTATAAAAATATTAATTGCTTGGTGTGATGTTCAATTTTACATATCAACTTGATGGGGTCACAGTGTGCCCCAATGTTTATTCAAATATTATTTTGTGGGGGTGATTTATAGAAGATTAACCTTTGACTTGGTAAACTAGTGAAGTAGAGTGCTCTCCCTAGTACAGGTGGGTCCCATCCAATTAATTGAAGGTATGAATAGAATAAATGGCTGACTTCCCTGTGAGTAATAGGGAACTCCTCCTCCCTGACAGCCTTGAGCTAAGACACTGTTTGTTTTTTTGTTTGTTTGTTTGTTTGTTTGTTTCCTACCTTGGGTCTCAAACTGTATCATCAGCTCTTGGATCCTAAGCCTGCCAACATTTGGCCAGAAACTACACTATTAGGTCTCCAGCTTGCCAATTACAGATCTTGGGAATTAGTCTCCATAACTGCATGAGCCAGTTCCTTATAAAACATCTTTTTATATACATTTACATCCTATTGGTTACGTTTCTCTGGAGAACCTTGACTCAGCAATCGTCAAACTTGGCAAATCCATCTAGTGCCTTTAATATTTGTATACAAGAATGGTCCAACTAAGCATTTGCTGGTCAAGTATTATATATAAAATAATCTTCAGTGCACTGTTTGAAGTTACAAAAAATCACATTTGTTTTCTGTTGTTAAGAATTTACAATAGAATTGGAAACTTTGGACATATACACAACAAACAATAATGCATGCCAAACAATTACTGGTATAATTAAGGGATACATAAACTACCAGGGTACTTAGGAAAGGAAGTGATTTAGTCTATTTAACATGAAGACTCAAACATACTTCCTACAGCATTAGTAAGATTCTTTCAGCAGGAAGTTTTGATGTAGACATAGAACACTTACCAATAAAGAACTGTAATATCAAAAAAAAAAAAATGGAAAGTGAGCACAGAGTCTTTGCAATAGCTCTTCCCTTAACATTTATTTGTAGCAGGTTCAACTTCTCTTATCCCAATCCTGTAGAGTCTTAGGATAATCTAGTAGGGCCTTATCTAGTCTAGACAATGGCTTTCTATTTACTTATATAAGATAATTTTTATTGGCACAACTCTGAGTTCCTTACATTGAGTAAGATTCGGGCTAACCATAAAAGACCTGACTTCCTGGTACCTCAAATACTATACATATACATGACTGAGATTCATAAAACCTATGTCCCTCAAAAGACAGACTATAAAACTTCAGAATTTGTATGAGAAATTATATTGTACTAAAGCATAGATGACACTGGGACTACAATACTCTGATGTGAACTGAAATAACTAAAAATTCTCTCATACAGAGCTACAGGAATAATAAATGAAAACCATATTACTTAAACCACATGGACTCTCCTACCATAGCTACATGACACTGGAAAATACTAATATTTGATTCTTGCAGATTTAATAAATAACAACCTTTATTTTATGGACATCAACATATTGGTTCTAAAGTTTATGTGAAAAGGCATAAGACCCAAAATAGCCAACACAATAGTGAAGGAGAACAAAGTTGGAGAACTGACTCTACCCAACTTCAAAAATTACTATAGAAGCTACAGTAATCAAAACAATCTGGTATTGGGAAAAGAATAGACAAATAGATTCATGGGAAAGAACAGAGGCCAGAAATAGACCCACATAAATATAGTCAACAAACCTTAGACAAAGAAGCAAAGGCAATACAATAGAGCAAAGTTATGCTCTTCAACAAATGATACTGGAAAGAGAGGACATCCACATGCATAATGACTGAACACACACCTTACACCCTTCACAAAAGGAAGCTCAAAATAGCTCATGACCTTAATAAATGCAAAATTATAAGACTTCTAGGATATAACAAAAGAGAAAACCTAGATGGCCTTAGGTATGGCCATGGTACAGCACCAAAGATATGATCCATGTAAGAAATAATTGATAAACAGGACTTCATTAAAATTAAAAACTTCTAGCCTGCAAAAGACAATGTCAAGAATAAAGAAGAATAAAGAAGAAAAGCCACAGACTAAAAGAAATTATTTGCAAAAGACACCTCTGATAAAAGGCAACTATCCAATATATACAAAGAACACTTAAAACTCAATAATAAAACAATGAACAACCTTATTTAAAAAAAGGACCAAAGGGGCGCCTGGGTGGTTCAGTAAGTTAAGCATCCGACTTGGGCTCAGGTCATGATCTCATGGTTCATGGGTTTGAGCCCCATGTCGGGCTCTGTGCTGACAGCTGGCAGAGTCTGGATCCTGCTTCAGATTCTGTGTCTCGATCTCTCTCTGACCCTCCCCTGCTCATGCTGTCTCTCTCTCTCTCTTTCTGAGAAATTTAAAAAAAATTTAAAAAAAAGGACCAAATTTCTTAATGGACACCTCATCAAAGAAGATTTCCTGATAGCAAATTAGCATATGATAATATTTTCTACATCACATGGCATCAGGAAAATGCAAATTAAGACAATAATGAAATACCTGCACATCCATAAGAATGGTCAATTTCAGAACACTGACAACACCAAATGTTGGTGAGGATGTAGGTAAGCATCAGAAATCATACACAGCATTCGGAATGCAAAATGGTACAGCCACTTTGGAGTATAGTTTGGCTGTTTCTTACCAAATAAACTTACTCTTACCAAATAATCCAGCAATTGCATCCCTTGACATTCTTCTAAAAGAGTTGAAATATTGTGTCTACACAAAAACCTGTACTTGGATATATACAGCAGCTTTATTCACAATTTCCAAAACTTGGAAACATAAAAATGTCCTTCAGTAGGCAGATGAATAAACTGTGGTACAGCCAGAAGATGGAATCTATTAAGCAATAAAAAGAAATGAGCTCTCTGGCCATTAAAAGACACAGAGAAAACTTATGCTTATTACTAGGGGAGAAGTCCGTCTGAAAAAGCTACACCCTATTTGATTTCAGCTATATAGCATTCTGGAAAAGGCAAAACTATTGAGGCAATAAAAATGATCAGTGACAATAAAAAGATGAAGGCAGTTTATGAACAGGCCAAATGCAAGAGGATTCTTACATAAGACTACATATAAGCACATCCCCAAATTCTTACTTGACTGATATGGAGAATTTGCTAAGTATTTTGCTTATTGATTCACAGAACAAATCTTTTCCTTCTAGGTCTTAGGCACTGCTCTCCGCGTGGAGCTTAATTTCCAGAGGGGAAGGCAGAAAATAAACACATAAATACATGATCATATTGCTGGGTGTGGTAGTGGTCAGAGAGACTAGCAAGGTAAGGAGATAGCAAATGACAGTAGGGATCTTTAATATAGTAATCAGCAAAGGTCAGCCTGAGATGGTGGTATGGAGAGGTTCTAAAAGAGTGAGTGGAAATAACATTTCAAGCAAATGCCTTGATGTGAAAACAATTTAGTGCTCTGAGGCTCGCAGGTTTTCCATGAGTTTTCTTTAAACAAGAGACAAAATACATTCAAATTATTAAACAGCTGTCGGAGCATAGCTAGTATGCACGAAGGAGTACGTTGTCACCAGTTGCTTGACTATTTCTTCACATACAAGTGAAGGCTTCACTTATCTAAAGACTTATCCTTTTGAACAGCCAGATGGACAGATTACAGAGTCCTATCTGTCGAAAGCCATTCTACAGTCAAAGAAATTCCCAGGTCCAGTTGGTTCTAAGAGCAGCATAGCAGGTTTGTGTGTGTGGCCTTTGTTTTTCCTCAAAGAATCATGCAAAATTACCAAACCCTGCCTTCTTCTATTTCAGTCCTTTGATTTTATAATGGAGTGTGTTCTTCTGTGCTAACTAATCTGGTCTTGTTGCCTTGCATCTGCATTGATGCACTGTCTGCCTGCCTCCCCAAGTAATACGGGTGTTTTAGGATCAGCCCTAAGTCTGAATAGGAACCGACCTCTTCCTCCAGTTTACCAAGGTCTTCTCTGCCCTTCCTACTCTTCCAGTTCTGAAGCTCAACTCTAAAAATTAAGACTAAAAAGCAGACAAGTGAAGAAGAATCTTTTTGAAATCCTATTTGTATTACAAATAAATAGTGCATCCTTGTAGTCTTACGTATTCAGAGGTTTGGCCCCGTTTTATTTTCATTTTCCAAGAACTACAACTATATCTCCTTGTGATGTGATCAGCAGTCCACAACCATAAATCTCTACCTAATACTGTCCTCTTTGCCATCATTATCAATATGCCTCAAAACTATTGACTAATTCTACTTCATTCCATTCTCATAGGAAAGCTCTTCTGAGACACAATGAAGCCGCCCTCACTGCCTCAGAATAAACTATCCAGATAAGAGGGTCAGAAGCAAAGGAGAGTGAAAATAAAGAGCTGCCTGGCCTGCAGTTTCTGAACTTTTATCCCTACCTCAACACTTCTACCATTCTTTCTTTCCTTATCACTAATTACATATTTCCTTTCTCTCCTTCCTTCCTCCTCTCTCTTTTTCTCTTTCCTCTTCCTCTCATTCTCTCTTTCTCGCTTTCCTACTCTCTTTCATCTGCCTGCTTTCCCCACTAGTTTGTAAACTCCAGAGATAAAAGATTCCCTCCTCCGTTATATATCCCAGCCCTAGAATAGTGCCTGACTCAATAAATAAATGAATTAATTTATAGAATGAATGATTTAAAAACCATCTAGGCATCCTATCAGATGACTGCACAGTCATGCTATGCAGGGTTGTCTATCTGCTGGATGCAGAGCTTGTCTCGGTTAATATTGTGGTTCTAGGACAATAATATTCTCTAGGCAAAAGATTTCCCTGAGCAGAGTATCTCTTTAGCTCTCTGATATTCCCAGTACATTGCAGTTTGGGTTGTTTGAAACTCCATGAATGAAAAACTGTAAATTCCTGAAGACACCCTTCTTCTTGAAATGAGAGAAGTTTAGTTGCCCCTGGCAAAACAAAACAAAACAAAACAAAACAAAAAAGTTTGAATTCATCCACTTACATGAACCTTCTTTGCCTGAAGACACTCTTTTATATGTTTCATGTATACAGACTTTCTTTTTCTCTTCCAAGAACATCTTTCTGAAGGACTATAGAGGCAAAGCTTACAGGTACTTTTGACAGGATGTGTTCGTCATCACTGTTCACATGTATGAGTGAGCACCTGTGTTCAATGAAAGAAGGCTTGGCCTATCATGATACCAGATGTTCTGCAGGAAGATACTCAACATCCTCTAGTTTTTCCAGAACATGAAATCCTTCTCACCTTCCAAAGGGAGGGAACTTATTAATATAGCCACAGGATGCCCTTCAGAGCTCTTGTGGGGGAACAATGGTATGTGGAAAGGCCGATACACTTAAGTACACTTGAAATTTGAACAGAAATTTATTTTTTACTTGATTATATTTAGTGATTTAAGACAAAACTTAGAGTTTATCTTTAATTACTATCTCCCACTTCTTCCTCAGCAAGCCCTATATATCTAACTATAATATATATGTACATATGTATACACATATGCATACATTATATATATGATATATGCATATAAATATGCATATATATATATATACATATTTGCTGATATTGGCCACATCTCTCACACATACAATCCCATTTCACATAACAGTCACAGTGACTATTCACATATAAACTAGGTAAGACAGACCTGATTAAACCTCTTACACCAGCCTCCTTCCCATTGCCTACAATCCAGTCCAATGGTCATCAGTCAGTTTCTTGAACATATTAAGTAGTATTTTAGCCCAACTGAAATGCCTCTTCCTTATACCTTCTTATGCTTCAGTATGAAGCTCCAGGCCCCCTATGATATTTAACCCAGGACAGAATTATAATAATGGGCTCCACCTTACAGTTAATCAAACTATAAAGTTAAGGGCACAACTTTCCAGACTGCAAGGTTTGCCTGGCTGTGAGGAGTTAGAGTCCACTACCAAGTTCGAGGGAAGGGTCTACACAAGAACACCCTAATTTTTTTTAGAATCTTTTTTTTTACAAATAGTCTATTGTCAAGTTGGTTTCCATATAACACCCAGTGCTCATCCCCACAAGTGCCTTCCTCCAAGCCCATCTCTTCCCCTCCCCCCACACCCATCAGTCGTCAGTTTGTTTCTCATCATTCAAGAGTCACTCATGGTTTGCCTATCTCCCCCTCCCCCACCATTTCCCCCCTTCTTCTCCCCCATGGTCCTCCGTTAAGTTCCTCCTAATCCTCCTATACGTGCAAACATATGATATTTGTCCTTCTCTGACTGACTTATTTCACTCAGCATAACACCCTCAAGGTCCATCCATGTTGCTACACATGGCCAGATTTCATTGTTTCTCATTGCCATGTAGTATTCCATGGTATAGATAAACCACATCTTCTTGATCCATTCATCTGTTGATGGACACTTAGGCTCTTTCCATGTTTTAGCTATTGTGGAGAGTGCTGCTATGAACATTGGGGTACACGTGCTCCTATGCCTCAGCATTTCTGTATCCCTTGGGTAAATTCTTAGCAGTGCTATTGCTGGGTCGTAGGGGAGTTCTATTGTAAATTTTTTGAGGAACCTCCACACTGTTTTCCAGAGGGGCTGTACCAATTTACATTCCCACCAACAGTGTAGGAGGGTGCCCATTTCTCCACATCCTCACCAGCATCTCATGTTCTCTGATTTGCTCATTTTAGCCACTCTGACTGGTGTGAGGTTGTATCTCAGTGTGGTTTTGATTTGTATTTCCCTGATGAGGAGGGATGCTGAGCTTCGTTTCATGTGTCTGTTGGCCATCTGGATGTCCTCTTTGGAGAAGTGTCTGTTCATATTTTCTACCCATTTCTTTACTGAGTTGTTTGTTTTTCAGGTATGGAGTTTGGCGAGTTCCTTATAGATTTTGGATATTAATCCTTTATCTGATATGTCATTTGCAACTATCTTTTCCCATTCTGTTGGTTGCCTATTAGTTTTGTGGATTGTTTCCTTTGCCGTGCAGAAGCTTTTAATCTTGATGAGGTCCCAATAGTTTATTTTTTCTCTTGATTCCCTTGCTTTTGTGGATGTGTCAAGTAAGAAGTTGCTGCAGAAGAACACCCTAATTTTTGACACCAACTTCAAATTTGCAAGTTTCTCAAGACCACCCTCAGTTTTAATAGTTTGCTAGAAATTATTTGCTACTTGAGTCTTATAATACTCAACTTACCGAAACTTACACTCATACTTACATGTATTACAGGGAAGAGATACATAAAAATATTAAGGAGGGCACTTGTTATGATGAGCACTGCATGTTGTATGTAAGTGATGAATCACTGGGTTCTACTTTTGAAACCAATACTGCACCATATGTTAACTGACTAGAACTGAAATAAAAATTTGAAAAAAAAAATAGCTATGGAAAGAGATATATAGGGAAGAGGTTGAGAGAGTTCCAAATGGTGATTTCCACTGTCCCCAGGATGCATTACTTTCCTAGCACTGAAATGTGACAGTACACATGGGATATTGTGAATCTGGGAATCTCCTATGAACCAAGATGTCCACAGTTTTTATTGAGGCCTCATTATGCATGCACGATTGATTTATTGCCCATATGATTGACCTGTATCTCCATCAGTCTCCTGCAGGTGGGGCTTGGCCCAAAGCCCCCCACCCTAAATCATATGATTGGTCTTGCTGGTGTGACCAACTCCTACTCTTACACTATTGGGTGTGGCTGGCCCCACTCTGTTAAGACCTAAGAATGATGAAGATTGCTAGAAATGAGGACGTTTTCAACTGGGGAATTGTTAACTGAGAAGATATAGTTAAGGGTATGCCTATATACCAATCCCAGGAACAATAAGCCATTATTACTCTGTAGTCCTATACATATACCAAATTACAATTTACCTTTTCTAGAGTGTGTAAATTGTCTAAATATTTTTTTCTTACTACAATACAATAAAAATTTACAAGAGTTTACTAGAACACTAATGGCATTACAGATGGAGATACTATGTATATAAATTTGTATTTATAGGACAGCTTTATATATATTTATTCACTTAGATAAAAGAATGTATATCATTTTAGCAGTTTCTTATGCTAGTGAATGCAAATATAATTTGATACTGCCAATTCAATGGGTTCCTGGAGGCTCAGTTGGTTAAGCATATGACTCTTGATTTCAGCTCAGGTCATGGTCTCAGAGTTTCTGAGTTTGAGCCCCATATCAGGCTCTGTGGTGACAGGATGAAGCCTGCTTCAGATTATTTCTCTCTGTCTCTGACTGATCCTCCCCTCCCCTGCTCACCCTCTCTATCTCAGAACAAATAAATTAATTTAAAATTTTTATTAAATTGATACTGTCTTTTCAAGACCAATATGATGACTATGTCCAAAATGTTTCTCTCATCAGGCCATGAAATTCTTCTCATCCAGCCGTGAGCATAACATTTTAATAACATCCCATTTCAACATATATAAATGTCAACAAACTAAGTTCTTTATTTTTTATCTTTTGAAATTTTTACTGTTTATTATTTTTATTTCAATTTTATAACTGGCATGTCTTAGTTACTAAAAAGTTGTTCTCCTTTTATATATATAATGGCAATTTATATTTCTATTTTTTCTATTGAAGTATAACCAAGTATTACATTGATTTTAAGTATGTAACATAAAGATTTGATATGTGTACATACATCTTGTAAAATGATTGCCACAATAAGTCAAATTTATATCCATTCCATCAGAGTTATTTTTTTCTTTTGATGAGGGCTTTTAATATTTACTCCCTTAGCAATTTTCAAGTATGCGTATGTAATGCAGTATTATTAACTACAGTCACCATATTGTACTTTATATCCCTATAACTTATTTATGGTATAAATATAAGTTTATACGTATTGACATCCCTTAACCACCCACTTCTCCCCCATCCCCAACCTCTGGCAACTACCAGTCTGTTCTATGTGCCTATAAGCTTGGTTTTGTTTTGTTTTGTTTGTTAAGATTACACATATAAATGAGATCATACAGCATTTGTCTTTGTCAGGCTTATTTCACTTAATGTAACTCCTTCAAGTTCTATCTATATTGTTGCAAATGGCAACATTTTTTTTTACAGCTAAGTAATATTATACACTCACACACACACACACACAGTTTTACTTATTCATCTGCTAATGAACACTCAAGTTGTTTCCATATCTTGGAATATGTTTAACATATGATTTCCATATCATTGTGAATAATGCTGTGATAAACATAGGTATATATATATATATATATATACCTATATATATATAATTGAATATATATATAATTGAAAAAATATATATATAATTGAATATATATATATATAATTGAAATTCTGTTTTCATTTTCTTTGTGTACGTATCCAGAAGTGAAATAGCTGGATTGTATGGCAGCTCTATTTTTAATTTTTTTTATAAACATCTATATTATTTTCTATGGTTAAACAGACTAATTTACGTTCCCAACAATAGTATATAAAGGCTCCCTTTTGCCACATCCTCTCCTTTTTATGATAGCCATCCTAACAGGTGTGACGTGATATCTCATCGTGGTTTTGCTTTGCATTTCCCTGATGATTAGTTAGGTTGAGCATTTTTCAATACTTGTTCACCATTTGTATGATTCTTGGAAAAAATATCTATTCAGAGTTTATGCCGAGTTTTTAACTGAATTGTCTTTTTTTCTACTACGTCATATGAGATTATTACATATTTTGGATGTTAACAGCTTATTAGGTATACAATATGTTTTCCATTCCCTAGCTTGCCTTTTCATTTTGTTGATAATTTCCTTTGCTGTGCAGAAACTTTCTAGCTTGATATAGCCTCACTTGTTTATTTTTGCTTTTGTTGCCTTTTAAAGTCCCATACAAAAAATTCACCTTTAAGAGTAATGTCAAGGNAAAAAAATTAAAGGGAAAAAAATCCTTAGGGGAAAAAAAAAAAGAGTAATGTCAAGGAGCATACTGCCTATGTTTTCTTCTAGGAGTTGTATGGTTTCAGGTATTATATGTATTTATTTCTTTAATATTTATTTTGAGGAAGGGGGAGAGAGAGAGAGAGAGAGAGGGAGAGAGAATGAGCAGAGGACAGGCCAGAGAGAGAGGAAAGAAAGAGAATTCCAAGCAGACTCCTGTGAGACCATGGCCTGATCCAAAATCAAGAGCGGACACCTAATCAAGCACCCAGGTGTCCCCAGGTCTTATATTTAAAGCTTTAATACCTTTTGAGTTAGTTTTTGCATATGATGTAAGATACTAGTCCAGATTCATGATTTTGCATGTGGCTATCCAGTTTTCCCAACACCATTGTTGGAAGAAACTGTCCTTTCCCCATTGTTTGTACTTGGATTCTTTGACATAATCTAATTGCCCATACATGCAGAAGATTATTTTTGGGCTTGCTATTCTGTTCCATTGATCTGTGTGTCTATATAATTCTTCTTTTATAAAATGCTTGTTCTTTCTCTGGCCAAATTTTATAGGGTAATATAGGGTTTTGCTATTTTATATATTAACTCATGAATTACTTATAAATTACATTAGAAATATATTATGTAGAATTAGATTATATTCCTCAGTTTATTATTTTTCTTTGATATTGTTATTCATCTATTTTTCAATACCATCATTTAAAGTTTGTAGCTAGTCAAATCTATTAATCCTCATCATCATCTCCACCTTATATTATCTCTGTTGATGCTTGTAAAAGTTTTCTTTATGCTAAACTTTTAAATATTCACTTGTATTTACTTCTGGTTTTGTATCTCTATGTTCTGTGTTTAACTTTCTTTTAAATCATCTTTTTTAATAATGAAATTTTAAATACATATTGTATAAATAAACCTTGGGCCCCTTATGACCCAATCTCTTTTCCAAGATACCACAATTAAAACCAGAAACCTTAATGAGCGATATAGAGCTTTATACTAAGTCTCCTCAAGGAGATTTTTCTCAGGTAGTCTCATTAAACATCCTATTTATTCAATTCTCCAATTCTCTGAATGTTTCCCTCAAGGGAAATGCTAAAATTTCTCTTTGATAGATTCCCTTCATTCTGTGCTCTTCACCCCCAACATACACCCTTATGCTTCTTTTCAGAACATCATTCACCTGCCTAAAGATAGTTTCTGGACACTCAATCTTTTTTCTCTATTTGTCAAGAGCAGCATGTAGGACCCAGTAAAACAGATAAATCATCACTTGCTCTCACAAATTTCTTTCCAAAAAATGTCATAGATAATAGACATCTTTTTTGTTGCATATAATTGCTAGCATTGTTTACTGAGATAACTATTTTTTCCCATTGACCTATCTGCTCTGTACCTGTAGCATGTCGTAATTATTATAGCTTTATGATTATTTGTGCCAACTCTCTCATTATTCCACTGCTTAAATTGCTTTATAATTGTCACTTGTTTGTTGTTCCAAATGGATGTGAAATATTTGTTTGCTGTTAATAAGTATCCACTTGGAGTTTCAGGGAAATCATATTAAATTATTACACAAAGTTAAGATAAATGCATATCTTTTTAACAATTTTCTCCAATGCATGGTCATGCTACAGCTTTCTATTGAGATTTCATTTATTTCTATTGGTTTCTATTTATAGTTGTAAAGAAAATAGAAATAAAATTAAGGGGAAAGAAATTAATAAGAAAGAAAAATTTGCTAAGATAAAAAGTTGGCAACATTGAACAATTTTCATCGCCATTTATATAATTTGAAGCAGAATGTGATATTTACTTTCACAGCCTAATAAGAGAAATAAAGTTTTTATTCAGTCCATGCACGTTGTTATTATTTTGTTTGGAGTATTGACCTATTATTTTTTAAATGGCTTTTGCTCAGAAAAACAGCAATTAACCTCTTCCCAAATAATTCTCACAAAAATCTTGTAGAAATTATTTGAATTATCTTTCTACAGAAAATATCAGATAGAAATAGGAAGCAGAGGAAAGATTTTGAGGAAAACATGTGATTATTTCACACATGAAATATTTAATAGAATTATTTGAGTATATTTTACTTGATTGTCAAGTAACTTGGAGAAGTAGGAAAGTAGAATTAAATCAAAATTTAAATCAAAATCTGATGCTTTTATAAAGGAGATTTTTTTCTTAATTTTTTTTCTAGTTGTTCATTATTAGTGCACAGAAAAATAACTGATTTTTGTGTCTTGATGATATCCTTCCACTTGGCTGAATTTGATTATTAGCTCTAATGGCTGTGGTTTCTTCGGGGTTTTCTACATATAAGATCATATTATATGTGAACAGAAAATACTTTTTCTTCCTTATTTTAAAGTTGGCTGTCTTTAACTTATCTTTTTTGCCTATTTGCTCTGGATAGGATGTTCAATACTATATTAAACAGAAGTGGTAAAATCAGGCCTCCTTGCCTTAACCATGAACTTAGATGAAAAACTTTCAGTCTTTCACCATTAAGTATGATGTTAAATGTAGGTTTTTCATATGTGGCTTATATTATATAGAGGTAGTTCCTTCTATTCATATTTTCTTGCATGGTTTTATCACAAAGAGGTATTGAATTTTGTCAAATGTGTACTCATCATTAACTAGCATGATCATGTGGGTTTCCCCCACCCTTTCTTTCTTTCTGTTAATGCAGTGTATTGTATTGATTGATTTTCATATGTTGAACCATCCTTGCATTCTAGAAACAAATCTTACTTGGTCATGGTGTAAAACTGTTTTAATGTGCTGATTAATTTGCTAATATTTTGTTGAAGATTTTTGCAGCAGTATTCATTAAATTATTTTTTTTAATTTTTCCTTTCTTCTAGTATCTTTGCCTGGCTTTGGTATTAGGATAATACTGACCTCATAGAATGAATTAGTAAGTATTCCATTTTTTCAGCTTTTAAAAATAGTTTGAGGGGCACCTGGGGTGGCTCAGTCAGTTAAGCGTCCGACTTCAGCTCAGGTAATGATCTCACAGTTCGTGGGTTTAAGCCCTGTGTTGGGCTTTGTGCTGACCGCTAGCTCAGAGCCTTGAACCCGTTTTGAATTCTGTGTCTCCCTCTCTCTCTGATCCTCTTCTGCTCACACACACACACTCTCTCTCTCTCTCTCAGAAATAAATAAAACGTTAAAAAGATAGTTTGAGAAGTATTGGTGTTAATTATTCTGTAAACATTTAGTAGAATTTACCAGTGAAGCCATCTGGTCCTGGGCTTGTTGTTGTTGTTATTGTTGGGAAGTTATTGATTATTAATCCAATCTCATCTATAGGTCTATCCAGATTTTCTATTTCTTCACGATGCGGTTTTTGTAGTTTGTTTAATTCTAGAAATATGATCATTTCATCTAGGTTATCTAATTTTCTGGCATAGAACTATCCATAGTATTCTTTCTTACAATCCTTCTTATTGCTATAACATCAGTAGTAATGTACCCACTTTTATTTCTGATTTTGTTTTTGTCTTGTCTGCCGGGAGCCGCACCGGCCTCTCTGGATGGCAGTCAGAGCAAGGAAACTGGTATCTCCTTCTGCTACTACTGGCTCATGTTGTAAATGAGGCTGCTGCTATTGACCAGGTCTCACAATATTCCAGATCAGACCGATATTCCCCACACAGATTGCTCATAAGGATAGGCATGTCCTTGCCTTTCCAAAGATGATTGTCAAAAGGCTCTTCCTAAAGGTCTTGCAGATCCAAGACTTACATAATAAAGGATGCTTGAGTCTGGCCCTGAGGCAAAGAGCCTAATTTAGAGTTAAGGGCAAATATCTACCCCCACCCATTTGTTTCTGCCTGGAGCATTTTCTGACCTTGTATATACTGATTATTCCCTGTGAAGGAGCCTATTGAGGAACTTCTTTTTGTGATTATGAGAGCAAAGGTATCTCATGAAAGACCTGTTTTTGACCCCTGCTCACAGAGAAGTAACATCACCCTCTTATGCTAAAAACATTGTCTGGTATGCTAAAGATGCCTTCCTTCCCCATAAGATAAGCATCTAAATCCCCTACCTCAATCGCTATTGATAAAGGTATGCATGAGTCTTCTACAAATCTATGTTCTGGGAAATTCTTACATATCAAAGAAGTTTGTTGTCAGAAATCATTGTCTAAGGCAAATGCCACTTCTGTGCCAGTCTCAAAAACACTTAAAATAAAGTTGAGTCCCAGTCGGAGCAGAGATGCCTGCCTGGTGACCAGAAAGAATCTTGGGGCTCTCTTTCTCTCTCTCTCTCTCTCTCCGACACCGTCCATCCTTCAGGGACCCCTGGACCTGCCGGAGCCGCCTCCAACACTTGTCCCTTTTTTTCATAGCTTTTTTAAAGTTTTGCCAAATTTGTTGATCTTTTCAAGGAAAGAAATCTTGGTTTCATTGATTTTCTCTATTGTTTTTCTATTCTCTATTTACCACTGTACTAATCTGTATCATTTCCTTCTTTTGATAGACTTGATTTAGTTTTTGGTTTTTGTCCTTTTTGCACTTCCTTAGGGAATAAAATTAGATTGTTGATTTTTCTTCTTTCTTATTGTAAATGTTTGTAGTTGTAAATTTCCTTCACAACATTGCTTTCACTGTGTCCCATATAGTTTTGAATGTTGTGTTTTCATTTTCATTTGTCTGAAGATATTTTGTAGTTTCCCCCATGCTTTCTTCTTTGATCTATTGGTTGTTTAAGAATATTTTGTTTAGGAGAGCCTGGGTGGCTCAGTCAGTTCATCGTCTGACTCTTGATTTCAACTCAGTTCATGATCTCACAGTTTGTGAGATAAAGCTACTCATGGAGCTCCATGCTGACAGTCAGAGCCTGCTTGGGATTCTCTCTCTCCTTCTCTTTCTATCCCTCCTTTGCTCACTCTCTCTCAAAATAAATAAATGAACTTTAAAAAAATCTTATTTAATTTATACATATTTGTTAATTTTCCAGGTTTCCTTCTGCTGTTAATATCTAGTACAATTTAGCTGTAATCAGAGAAGTTATTTTATATGATTTTTATTTTTAAACCTATTAAGACTTGTTTTGTGGGCCTTACATGGTTTGCCCCGGAGAATATTCCATGTGTTCATTACCTCCTTTCTTAAACTCTTGTCACCAACTAGACCTCAAGACCTAGCCTGTACTGTCCACATGATTATACTCACTAACCTTTGTCTTACATTTTCCCCTAAGCTTTTCTTTCTGGCTTTCCTCTTAACTCAAGCAAATGAAACCTAAACTCACCCACCAGGTAACAGTGACTGCCCTGACAAAATCTTCTGCTGGCCCAGACCTCCCAGACCATTTGAGCTATACCCAACTCATGCCGGCACAGATAGACCATGGAGTGACCTCTGGAATGACCTACAATTTCCTTTACCTCATTATAACACTAAAATTTCCAGCCAAGGAGGATCCTTAACCTAATTTACATAACATACAATGTGTAGGCTCGTTTCCTTAAGGCATACATGCAACCTTATGCCAACCTCCACAGAGGATGACAAGGCTTTCCTATCTAAATATTCATCTTAAGCCTAAACAAAAAGAATACATTCACCATCTCTCCAGGAGTCATTACTTTGGAAACCATTCCTTTGATCTCCTCTGGCTGCGAATAAAAGTTTTCTTTATGTGACTACTCACCTGGTGCAGTTTCTGACTCCCCAAGGAACAAACACATGTTAGTTTGTAACACTCTCTCTTCTTCCTTCTGTGATTACTTGCATAAGATATACCTAACACTATAATCTTTATTGCATCTTGATTAAAAAAGAGGAAAAAAAACATGCGTACTCATTATTTTGCGTGTATCTTTTGCTCGGCTATTTTTTTTAATATCTCTTAAAAATATTACTAATTCTTGGTTTTTAGTGGTGCATTTTCTTGTTAGCGCTCCATTTGTTTTTAAGAAATAATTGAAAGATAGTAATGGCTGGATCCACTTGAAAAATAAATAACCTTAAGTTCTGAGCCAGGAGAATGTGTTAAGATCACCACCATACATACATATCTAATATCTAATAATTAGACATAATTTACATAATATCTAAATGTATATATTATGTTTTTGTTTCTAAACAAATACAAATATCCCCAGGCATAGTTTCTTTATGTCTTTATCCTCTATTACTCTGAGTGAAGTAAAATGAAATAAATCAAATAAAATCAACTATAAGAAAAAAGTAAGCGGGGCGCCTGGATGGCTCAGTCGGGTTAAGCGTCCGACTTCGGCTGAGGTCATGATCTCACTGTCAGTGAGTTTGAGCCCCGTGTTGGACTCTGTGCTGACAGCTAGCTCAGAGTTTGGAGCCTGTTTCAGATTCTGTGTCTCCCTCTCTCTCTGACCCTCCCCTTCTCATGCTGTCTCTCTCTCTCAGAAATAAATACATCATTAAAAATTTTGAAAAAAAAGAAAGAAGTACTACAACTCAGTCATGAATCATTTATAGATTATAAGTAAATTTTAAAGATGCATTAATCAGCTAAATATAAAAGGAACTTCAAATACGTTCAATATTAGATCATGGTAATTAAACAACTAAAACTTTTTTTCAAAAGTGACTTAAGTTGCTTTTCTGGAATTTTACAGACAACGCTAAAGTTACTTTTCAATAGAGGTTTATATTTTCTACCACTAGACAAATATGAAGTCTTGGGTTTTTAATGTCTCCGGTTTTATTATTTATACATTTCACCTGCATATTTTACTCATGACAATTGAAATGTTCAAAAAGAAATATGCAAACTAGATCTTCTGATGACAATTCATTTTATTTGAAAAGATCATATGTTTTAATCCCTAAGGTAACCTCTCAGTCAAAGGCTGAAATAGAACAAGATTTGGATGCCATGTTCTATCAGAATTCAGCACTTACTTATTTTTAAAACACATTATGTTATCTTTTTATTGTGGTATTCAAAATCACTGTGAAATTCCCCTGCAAGTATTCATAAAACTATTTGATCATCTGAACTTATTTCACATAACTTAGCAACAACTTATAAAAGAAAGTGATAGAGAATTGGGGTTCAAATGAATAATCATAGCAAGCAAAACAGTAACTTCCTTATTGTCCTTATTCTTTGTTATTTTCTAGCACCTGAAATACAATATTTACTTGATTTTTCCATAGGTAGGACATCATTACCATCTATCCAATTGGGTATACAAATTACACTTAAAGGATGCAAATTTAATTTTAATATGTATCTATTGATTTCATAAATCATTGTATTTATAATTAAATTGTCATCCAACTGACGCAGGGACACAGAAAAAATGCAACAGCTTAATGAGCTTTCTCTAAGCCATTGCCCACCAGCTTCAAAAGCAGTTCAGTCTAGTCTACATAAAAGAAATACTGCTTTAGACCCTCTGTAAACTATGGATTTACAGTTATAATTATTTTTCTCATTGACTTCTCTATTTTACTAAGGACCCTGCTGTGATTCAGGATCTGCTTTTAGATGCACTTTCATCAGATAGTTTTTCAAGTATATTTGCATATTTCAATTCAATTACATTAAAATTACTTTTAATCTAAACGGCATCTTTTAGTTCTTTTTTCCTCCTTCTAATCTGAATCATTCTACCCTTGTTTGTGTAGAAATTCATGCTGACTTTTTCATTTTTTCCTTATGATTTGAGAAGCAACTTTGATCTATCTAATTAAAACTTCTGTGAGGGACAAAACATAAAATGACTGCCAAGAGGCAGTCTGAAGTTACTTGAAATGATTCAAACATCAATGCTCTAACTTTCCATAGCACCCTCAAGTGTTTGCAAAACCAAGTAAACAAATTGCATGATCTTCCTGAAGTATAATTAGTACTCAGTTATGCTATACACTAGTGCTTTGGTAAGCCAATCTGATATACAGCCATTCTAAGATGTTAGCAAAACAATTCTGATGGTAGGCTGTCTATAGATAAATATTGTGTGGGTGGAACAAAGGACTTTAAAGAAAGGAAACAGGATAAAACAGATTGCAGACTTTACTCCCACTTAGAAAAAAGGGAAAAGGAATAAAAATAGGCGGAGAAATCTAGGCTGACATAAACATTAAATAGAGGAAAAGAGCCAAGTCCCAGAAGAATGTTGATAAGAATGAAAATAGAGATATTTTTAAAAATGTAAATCTAGAGCTATTGCTTAAATTTCCTGTCCATAGATAGCTTATTTCCTTCTATGAAGTACTGCAGTATCGCTGAGTGAGTAAGCCAAATGTAAATGAGGCTATTGAAGCATAAATGGAGACTAAGAGGTGAGAAAATGTTATGCTAATAATCAAAGAGGTCTCTGAAGGTCATGGCGAAAAAGTACATAAGGGCCAAGATAGAGTTATCCATTTGGTCTCTGGGACTTGCTAGAAATTATTCTAATATACAAGAAAAAACAGATTCCTAGTACTTTTAAAAAAGCCTATTTATATAAACTGAATAACATGTTTTTCCAGAATAGAAATTCACAGACAGTATAATTCTTTAGAACTATAATACATATTCATTATCTCCATTGTATCAGAAGGCATAGCCCTACCATTAGACAATTGTAAACATTTAATTTTGGGAATTTAAACTCAAGAGTGAAGCATTTATTGAAAAGGTAGTTTTAAAATAATAATCATTTTACTGTGTGTTGAATATGACAGTCATTATGTTGTTTTTATACACCCAATCATGGGCAAGTCTACATCTACACTTTTCTAAGACATGATATGGTTGTGGATGCATTTTGTATTGGAAAATGCTTTATTGTTTAGGTAATCAAATTAATGAAATGTGCACCTAGAGATACACACATATTTTATTCTATTATGTCAGTCAAAAATCTGAAAGGTTTTATGTTGGGTTTATCTTGGCTTTGTGTATAATTTCTTAACTTGGTGACTATAATAATCATTTTGATGCATGCAGGCTGGTTCCAAGGACCCAGTTGGGGTCCCACAGGACCAGCTAAGAGGGTCGTTGGTTTCACACAGGATAGAAATCAAATGCAAGCCAGCGGGACATGAAAGCAGAGTTTTATTGAAGATAGAGAGAGAGAGAAGGAGCAGCCAGGAGACTCAGAAAGGAAAGGAGGGAATCTCATTTTTGCTTGGGACCTGGGGTTTTTATTGGCAATTACATTCTGATGCATATGTCCTTTCAGGCATCCAGGACCTGTTCAGAACAACCACAGGGTCCAGATGTCCTTCATAAGTCATTCATTCCCTGAAGCCAGGGGTCTTGAACTTAAGATATCTAGCACCAGTGGTCTGGAATAGGCACATGATGGATCTGCCTGGTCATCCCTTAGATACCATCTAGTGTGCTGGAAGACACCAAAGCTATTGTTCCTCTTTTGTCCCTTACAAGAAGGACATACAGTAAGCCATGTGTAGGGCAGGGGTGCGGGTCCTAACAAGAAGAGAAGCAGGAAATGAAGCAACGGGAAAAACAAAACAACTTTTTCTTTCATGAGGTCCCTTCGGTTTCCCTGTCTCAACTTCAAAGATTATATTCATAAAATACAAACTGCTAAATAAAAAAATAGTTGATGTATTCTTTTGAGCTTCCTTAATCATTAAAGTGGATCAATTGCATAGATAATATAATCAGAGTAAATGGATTTTAATTCAGGGTAAAATATTCTCATGTCTAAAGGCCATAGTATTACTCTTATAAAATGATAAAATAATAAAAATAATTGAAAGAAACAATGTTAATTAAAATGAAATATAATGATTAACAAACCAAAATGAATATATTTTTCTGTATAAGAACTTTATTATGGAAAAATAAGTGAAAGCCAGAACACATAAGCTAATAAGTGAAGTATGCTATATTTTCACCTGATAAAGAACACAACAAAATATAATTACAAAACAATGCACTTTTGTTCCATAAATCAGGGTGTCTCACGTAAGCAATTGTGCTGTTTATTCCATTTACATTTGAACTAAAAATTCCAGCTTCTGTGAGTTAGAAAACATCATAATTCCATATTTTTATATTTTACTTTTTTAAGGAATGTCATAGTATTTTTTAGCAGTTTTATACCATGCTTAACTTTATACTTTCCCCAGCATCGTTTGTTCATTTCACTGCACTTCACCCATTTGGAGAACTAACAGTACACTTAAAAGTCTTTGCAGCTTTGGCAAATGGAAGTTAGTATTTCATTTTAGTGTATATTTATTTTTTTTAAATTTTTTATTTATTATTTCTAGGAGAGAGAGACAGAGACAGCGTGAGCAGGGGAGGGTCAGAGAGAGAGGGAGTCACAGACTGAAACAGGCTCCAGGCTCTGAGCTGGCAGTCAGCACAGAGCCCGACGCGGGGCTCGAACCCACGAACGTGAGATCATGACCTAAGCGAAAGTCGGACGCCTAACCGACTAAGCCTCCCAGGCGCCCCTAATGTATATTTCTTTGATCACTGATAAATTGAGTGCATTTTCTTTCTTTTTAAATTTTATTTGGGAGAGAGAGAGAAAGAGAGAGTGAGAGCATGAATGGGGGAGACATGCAGAGAGAGAGAGAGACCCATGCTCAGTGCAGAGCCCCACATAGTGCTGGATCCCACCATCCTAGGATTATGACCTGAACCAAAGCCAGAAGCAGACGCTCAACAAAATGGGACACCAAGGCGCCCTGAACATATTTTCATATGATTGTTATTCATGTGATATTTCCTTCCTAGAAATTATTTGTTCCTGCTCTTTGCTCACATTTTGTGTTGAAGTCAAGTTTTATTCTTTTAAGTTTTCATTTTAATTCCAGTTAGTTAACATACAGTGTTATATTAGTTTCAGGTGTGCAATATAGTGGCTCAGCAATTCCATACAACACCCAGTGCTCATCACAGCAAGTGCCTTCCTTAATCCCCATCACCTATTTCACCCATCTTCCCATGCCCTTCCTTTTTTGCTAACCATTTGTTCTCTAAAATTAAGAGTCTGTTTCTTGGTTTCTCTTTCTCTCATTCTTTTTTTCCCTTTACTTTTAAATTCCACATATGAAATCATATGGATTTGTCTTGCTCTGATTTATTTTGCTTAGCATTATACTCTCTAGCTCTATCCATGATCTTTCAAATGGCAAGATCTCATTCTTTTTTCTTTTTTTGGCTGAATAATATTCCAGTATTATTCCAGTGTGTGTGTGTGTGTGTGTGTGTGTGTGTGTGTGTGTAAAGAAAAGGTGATATATATTCCTCTCCTTTATCCACTCATCAATGGATGGACACTTCCATATGGGCTGCTTCCATATCTTGGCTATTGTAAATAATGCTGCTATAGGTATGCATGTATCCCTCTGGATACATGTTCTATTTTTAACTTTTTGAAGAAACTCCATACTGTTTTCCATAGTGGTTGCACTAGTTTTCATTTCCATCAACAGTACATGAATTGTTCCTTTTTCTCCACATCCTCGCCAACACCTATTTTTTCTTGTGCTGTTGATTTTAGCCATTCTGACAAGTGTGAGGTGATTTCTCATTGTAGTTTTGATTTGTATTTCCCTGATGATGAACACTTTTTGTGTATCTGTTGGCCATCTGTATGTCTTCTTTTTTTTTTTAATTTTTAATGTTTATGGCCTTTCTTATTTGACGTCTTTATAAAAATATTTTTTAATGTTTATTTTATTTTTTGTGAGAGAGAGAGACAGAGCATGAGCAGGAGAGGGGCAGAGAGAAAGAAGGAGACACAGAATTGGAATCAGGCTCTAGGCTCTGAGCTTTCAGCACAGAGCCCAATGCTGGGCTCAAACTCAGGAGTGTTTGAGCAGTGAGATCATGACCTGAGCCAAAGTGGGACACTTAACAGACTGAGTCACCCAGGTGTCCCCTGTATGTCTTCTTTAGACAGATTTCTGTTGTCTTCTGCCCATTTTTAAAATGATTTATTCAGTTTTGAAGGGTTGAGTTTTATATATTCTTTATATATTTTGAATACTAATCCTTGATCATATATGTCATTTGAAAATATCTTCTCCCATTCCATAGGTTGCCTTTTAGTTTTGCTGATTGTTTCTCTGACTGTGCAAAAGATTTTATTTTGATATGGTCTCAATAATTTATGTTTGCTTTTGTTTTCCTTGCCTCAGGGGATCTATTCAGAAAAGAGTTGCTATGGCCTATGTCAGAGAAATTACTACCTGTGCTCTTTGCTAGGATTTTTATGGTTTCAGATCTCACACTTAGGCCTTTAATCTATTTTAAATTTATTTTTGTGTGTGGTATAAGAGAGTGGTCCAGTTTCATCTTTTTGCATGTTGCTATCCAATTTTCCCAACAGCATTTGTTGAAGAGACTATCTTTTTCTCATTGGATATTTCTGCTGCTTCATTATCGGTGTACATAATTCCATATTTTTTATCATGTGCTGACCCAATCTAAACCTTTTCAGTTCCATTTTTAAAAATATGTGAAATAATAGCTGGTAAATATTCTTGAATAAGAATGATTTCTAGTTAGGATTTAAAGTAAAGGCAACTTTCATCAACAAATGTTGTATGCTATTTATTTAATTTTCTTTTACCTTAATTCCAAGGCATACTTCTGATCCCACATAATTTACCAAGAACCTAACTATTTTGTTAGTATTTATTTTTGAGAAAACAAATTTGAGAAATTTATCCGGGAAACTAATATTAAATAAGTAACCATGATATCCTTTATATTATTGTGTTAGTTTGTTTATTATATAGAAAATTAACACATTCATTATATATATTCATGAATTAAAGAGAGGCAAGGAAATTAAATTTGTTCTAGAAATACCGTTTAATCAGGATCTTAAAAATTATACAGACACCCACCATTGTGCATATCATGGGGAATTAGAAATTACCCCCTCCTTTTGGCAGTCATTGGTCAGAGATCATATCGTGTGTGTGTGTGTGTGTGTGTGTGTGTGTGCGCGCACGCGCTGGGGTTTTTTGTTTGTTAGTTTTTTTCCTCAAAGCAGACATGGAAATATAAACTGGAGCGGAGATAATTATTTTGGTATAAATGTCATGATGGAAACGTGAGTAAAGGATAGGGAAGAGAAGGTAGTCATACAGAGTGCATTTCAGTTGGCTATTATGATCTGCAAATTGAATTTTTAAAAATTTTTTAAATTTATTCTTGAGAGACACAGAGCATGAGCCAGGGAGGGGCAAAGCAAGAGAGGGACACAGAATCTGTTGCTGGCTCCAGGCTCTGAGCGGTCAGCACAGAGTCCGAGTGGGGCTTGAACTCACAAGCCGTGACATCATGACCTCAGCCGATGTCAGATGCTTTACTGACTGAGCCACCCAGGTGCCCCACATTGAATTTAATCCACTGAGGAAACTCTAGAAAGTTATATGACTCAAGTTATATCACTTGAGAGACAAAGGAACTATATATTTATCCATCCACTCCCAGGGTATGGTGAAGCCCACAAACATTCCCAGCATGAAAAGTTCACAGACAAAAGCCTTATGTGCTTCCAGAAAAAGCCCTAAGGTACAAAGATGCAGAGATTGGCACTGGAAACTAGGCATAATATACTGAACTGCTTGTAGCATTGGGCAAGGCATAACAATAAAAGCCACTGTCTTTTTTTTTTTTTTTTAATGTTTCATTTATTTCTAGGAGAGAGAGAGAGAGAGACAGCGTGAGCAGGGGAGGGTCAGAGAGAGAGGGAGTCACAGACTGAAACAGGCTCCAGGCTCTGAGCTGGCAGTCAGCACAGAGCCCGACGCGGGGCTCGAACACACGAACCGCGAGATCATGACCTAAGCGAAAGTCGGACGCTTAACCGACTAAGCCACCCAGGCGCCCCAAAAGCCACTGTCTTTACCTTACATTATTCAGGCCTTGTATTAAATGCCCAACTCTCTTAATATTATTGCTTCTTAACTGTTTGTTGTAATTAAAAACAGCAACAACCAACAACACAAATTATAAGATGATGCAACCATCTGCTACAGTTGGTCCTGAGGTTGGCCACAGCTTATATTCTTTACATTCGTCTTCTCCTGCTCATGTTAGATTTCTCTCAACCTGAGTCAGCACTTTAGCTGGCACAGTGTGATAAATCATGCTTTCATGCCTGAGGGTTCCAATCCTTTGGTTATCATGTCTTTGTCAGATTGTGTTTCCTGCAATTGCCACTTAAGATTCGACTCAATGAAAGCATTAAGAGTTCCCCCAAGGAATCTCCTTAGCTCTAGATATACCCTTACCTACCACCATTACATAGCAGCAGCACCATATCTTCATGATAAATGTGGTCAGTTATTTCTGCCAGTAGTAATTTTTTTTTTGAGAAAGAGAAGGAAAAAGAGAGTAAAGGGAAGGGAGAGAAAGAGAGAGAGAGAGAGAGANGAATCTTAAGCAGGTTCTGTACTGGGCATGGAGCCCAACATGGGCTCAAACTCACCAGCCTGAAATGATGACCTGAGCCAAAATAAAAAGTTGGTCGCTGAACCAACTGAGCCACCCAGGTGCCTCTTTTGATTGTTGTTTTATTGGCATAAAGAGCTCTAAATAACTAAGTTGATAATTTTTTCAATGTTTTATTTATTTCTGAGAGAGAGAGAGAGAGAGCGAGAGCATTAGCAGGGGACTGTCAGAAAGAGAGGGAGACACAGAATCTGAAACAGGCTCCAGGCTCTGAGCTGTCAGCACAGAACCCGACACGGGGCTCAAACCCATGAACCATGAGATCATGACCTGAGCCGAAGTTGGACACTTAACCGACTGAGACACCCAGGCACCCCGATAATTTTAAGTTTAGTGAAATCCTACATATATTCTTGAGTAAATATTCCTCTCCTCTCAGAACTAATACCTCTAGTTCTGAATGCTAAAAGTTGCTTAATGGGGCAAAAAGTACTCAATTGTGTCACTAACAACAATGGTGAAAAGGCACTCAAGAAAGGTATTGTATACATTAGGAATATTACACTTATTATGTTCAAATGATTCTGTGGACATTGTACTCATTATTGTACCACCTTTGCCATATTGTGTATTGCTTTCCCAAGATACTGTTCATGATCCTATTATAGTAAATCGGTCAACTTGTCCCTGAGTAAATTTGTTGGCAAGGGCACCGCAGACAGAAAAGGAAAACACAAATATGTAGCCACATCGATATCAAAGCAAAAATTGCAACAGACAATGTTAAAAAAAAAAAAAAAAGCAAAGAAGACCTTATTCAAGAATACTGCAATAGGGAAGGAGACTGAATTCAAGTCCACTAAAACAAAAGGCTGGAGAGTTTTTATGCATTGGGATGAACTAGGAGAAAAGTATCAGAGGAGCTTGGAGTTGGGGTTATCAGTGGTATACGTCCAGCACATTGAGTTATTTCTGAGTTTGCAAATGTTTTTCTCTGTGTTCAGTCTATCTACGTTTGTTAATTGCTGCTAATTGAAGTTAGGTTCCTAGTCTCCTTCAGAGACTAGGTAACAGGAGAGTTATCTCCTTTGATGTTTACATTTCAAAGAGATTATTCCTAGGTCCTTAGACAGATATTTCCTGAGTTATAAAACTGGAAAGAGTTTGGGAGAAAATTTACATACATATCAAAGGAACTTAACAAATTTTATAATTGAAAGTTTTCTGGGGCACCTGGGTGGCTCAGTCGGTTAAGAATCCGACTTCAGCTCAGGTCATGATCTCACAGATCTTGGGTTTGAGCCCCGCGTCGGGCTCTGTGCTGACAGCTAGCTCAGAGCCTGGAGCCTGTTTCAGATTCTGTGTCTCCCTCTCTCTCTGCCCCTCCCCTGCTCATGCTCTCTCACTCTCTCTCTCAGAAATAAATAAAACATTAAAAAAAATTTTTTTAAGTAAAAAAGAAAGTTTCCTGAAGTAACTACAAAAAAAGAAATGTTAGGGGCCTATCATCTGGAAGAAACCTGTCTGAAGTTTAGCCAAACTGAGGGTAGCTTTAAGGTAGGTCTTGATCACCCAAGATATATGTCAATCCAAAATGGATGAATTCATTGTCATTGAAGAGTAGAAAGGATCCAATGTAATCAATCGATCCACATTCTGTTACATTGGCTAACGGAACTCCTCAAAGAATGATGCCATACCTAAGGCTTATTCTCTACTGCTAATTGATTGAGCATTCAGCATTCAGCGGCAATATTGGCAATATTACAGGCTCAGTTGAGAGGGAGCCCAGGCATATTCACTGTGCCAACTATAATGGATTTTCTTCTCCTTAGGACTAAATGTAGGTGATAGGATGAAAAATGATAGGAAATTTTTGCTGCTTTCTATTTTTTGTTTGTTTTTGTGTTTTATTATGTTAGCAAAGCTGCAATTAGTAAACAGGCACTACATCTTTGCTCACTTATTGCAGGTCTATTTGTAGGATTCATTCTCCCCTGAGTTGCTTGTCCAGGTATGCTTATACTGATACTATTTTATAGATAATTTTGATCAATTAACTGATGAAGCTAATTTCAGGGTTGGGAGATGTTTCAAAGCTGTGCTATAGTCCCTTTAATGGCCATGCATTTTTAAATTCATTTTGACTCCTTGTGCATAGATCTTCCAACTTTCAAGCCAAAGTACAGAACCTCCCCACTCTTGATTCCTAGAAACCTAGAATTCGCAGTAGGATTTAATTAATTAATTACATTCTATCACAATAAGAATAGATGCATATGCATTATGATTTCATATTCAAGAATATTTTTGATGTTTTATGTTGATGTTTTGATATTTTGTAACATTCTTCTTAATAGCCAAAATTCCAAATAACCCAAATGTTAACGGCCAGTTGACTTTATATATAAATTTTGGTATGTTAGTAAACAAGATGTGAAAATACATGAACTACAGAGAAATAACTAAAAAATGAGGAGGGATCATGCAAACAGCATATCAAGTAACAGCATGTCATTTGGTCAGACCCAAATGAATAGATGCTATATGATTCCAAGGTAAAATACAAAGCAACCAATGGGGCACCTGGGTGGCTCAGTTGGTTAAGTGTTCAACTTTCGCTCAGGTCATGATCTCACAGTTTGTGAGTTCCTAGCCCCTCGTCAGGCTTTAGGCTGACAGCTCAGAGCCTGGAGCCTGCTTTGAATTGTTTCCTTCTGTCTCTGCCCCTCTTCCACTTAAGTTCTGTCTCTCTCAAAAATAATTAACATTAAAAAATTTTTTTAAAGTACAAAGTAGCCAAGACTATGGTATTGTGTTAGAATTCAAGATAGTGTCTATTTTGAAGAAAGATAGAAGGTCTGTGATTGGAAGGAACATTAGAGGGACTTCTAGAATGCTGGCAGAGACCCATTCTTTACCTATTTGTGATTACACAGAAATTTGTGTGAAAATCATCGAGCTGTATTATCATTTAAAAAAAATTTAATGTTTATTTATTTTTGAGAGAAAGAGATACAGAGTGAGCAGGAGAGGGGCATAGAGAAGGGTAGACAAAGAATCTGAAGCAGGCTCCAGGCTCTGAGCCGTCAGCACAGAGCCCAACACGGGGCTCCAACTCAAGAATGTAAAATCATGACCTGAGCAAAAGTCAGACACTCAACCGACTAAGCCACCCAGGTGTTGGAGGCAGGCTCCAGCAGGTCCATGGGTCCCTGAAGGATGGACAGTGTCAGCAAGGGAGGGAGTGAGAGAGCCCCGAGATTCTTTCTGATCACCAGGCAAGCATCTCTGTCCTGTCGGTTTTGGTGTCTATTTATAGGTCAAATGTTAACATGGCATCAGAAAACGGAATTTTTACAATAGATGGTTCTCTGTGATAAGATGTTCTTGGAAATGTACAGAAACAAGTGTTACAGAAGTCTTCTTGCAGAACTGCCCCAATTATAGTGAGGTTGAGTAACTAAGAAAATAACAGGGTGTTCACATTTTAATAACGCTAAGATTAAGTCACAGGTTTGTAGATACTCCTATCCATCCGCATCACAGCTGTCAGGGTAAGGGAAGGTGTTTGTGGAATATAGGCCTTAGGGAAGGGGCTGCTATACACCATCAGTTAGCAAAGGTGTGTGTAGTAACTTATCTTCTGCCCTTATCTGTTCCTTCTCTCTTTGCCCGGCTCTTTGTCTCCGGGCAAGACTTGATTTTCCAGTTATATGCTTTATGGCACTGGAGAGCCAAACATAACTTTAAAGAGTTTAGCTCATTTCCAATACATAGAATAGCCTCTTCGAATGCATTTACCTTTGTGTCCAGTTTTATGATTTCTTGAATAGCTAGGGCATGACAGACATTTTTGGTTAGCTGATTTACACGTTGAGCTGTATGAACATCTTGGACTAACACAACAGTAGAAACAGAATTGTACATGTAAAGGTCAATCTTTTATGAGTAAGGGTCATTAGCCTGTTCATAGCTCAAGGGAAAGTATGGAGGGAAACAGGACCTTCTGGAGACACGATGTCTGTTCCCATAATCAAAAGAAGTTTCGACAATAAGTTCCTTCACAAGGTGCAATCATCATACCAGGGCCAGAATAAGGGGACATGTCACTCCCCATATTGATTAACAAGGTACCTTAGGGGTCGGTGCTCAAGCAGAAATAATTGAGTGGGGGGTGGATATCGGTCGTCATCTGATTGGCAAGAGACCATGCAAACTTGCTTTAACCTCACCAGGAGTTTTCTCGACTAGTGGGCTCAGAATGACTCCCAACACCCAGGTGCCCCTGTATGATCATGTTTTTATAGTTTAACATGTATTATGACTCACAAAAAAAAGTTTTTAAATTGAGATGTCATAGTTGTACATGCAAATCATTAGATCCCAAAACATGGTTAAGAGTTGTTTTTAGAACTTAGTAAAATTTAGTTTACTTGAATTTTTCTTTGTTCACCAAACAAACATGTATGTTTGGTGAACAAATTTGTGAATTTTTCACCAACAAATTGGTGAATTTTTCTTTGTTCACCAAACAAACATATATGTTTGTTATATGTTTTATAATATTATAAGAATAAAATGTATGGAAATTTTCCTCTGAAATTAACTTGTATTAATTAAATATGTTTTCTGATAACCTAATTTAATTTAATTTCTTTTTTTTTCTTTTTTTTTAATTGGTCATTAAGGTCTTTTTTTTTTTTTCCTTTTGTACACAAAACAATCAGGGATCTTATCTTTGGATATCTCTGAGATTGCACTGTGGATATACATGACTCCATATACATGATGATAAACAAGGGAAGAGAAACAGTGATTTGGGTCAATCATATGATTATAGACAGAGCTGGGTTTTCCAAGAGAGTTCCAGAGGTCTAATCAGCCAAATAGTGACTAAAGGGCTCAGAAGCTTGCCTGCCCTGAGCTTACTTAGCTACAGGGTTTCAGAAGTTCCTACCAGCAAACTTGGCCTTACTGCCCAGTTCCTCTTGATTTCCGAAGTGGTGGTTGTACTTGGCCAAGTGCTCAGATCAGCAAGGTATACCAGTCTTGATCTGCTCTGAGAAGAGCCCCAACATCATGCAGGTAGTGAAGGTGTCTTTAATCGCTTCAGAGGGATGAGACACCATGAAGCCCCATGCATTTCTGGGACCAACTTTCATGCCTGAAAAGACTTGGTTCTAGAGCCAACGTGGTTCACTTTAAGCAGGAGGCAGTGCAAGATTTCCTTGATGAAGAACTTGTGCAGGTGGGTTCAGCTTGTCAGAGGTGATGTACCTACTGGATTCATCCAGCAACTTGAAGTCCAGATCACACTTTCCTTGCCCTGAAGAACTCCAAAGTAACAACATCCATGCCGATGGCAACCTTATGTGTGTGAGTGGCTATCTCAATCTGATTCTTCAGCAGCCACAGGGTTTCTTTATTTCCTGGGATGTTAGGAATAAGCATGCTTCCATCTGGTACATTTTGCGGGATCTTTCCTGTATTTCTTCTTAACGACTCCTGAGGTTGTGGTGAACTTCCATCTGATTCACATGGCTTTCTTGACATTTACTGCACCAAATGAGAGGATCTTAACTCCTGTATGGACAGGTCTTTGCCAGCACTGTTGATCATACTGATGACTTCAAAATTGCCAGCCAAGTCAGCAATTCAGCATTGTGGAGTGACAGGGGCACCCATTGTCAACAGCTCCAGCTTTGAAGATAGAGAAACTCATGGAAGGGAGTTACCATCATGTTTAGACTTATTTTCCTTTTTTTAAAAAATGTTTTATTTATTTCTGAGAGAGAGAGAGAGAGAGAGAGAGAGAGAGATACAGCATGAGCAGGGGAGGGTCAGAGAGAGAGGGAGACACAGAATCTGAAACAGGCTCCAGGCTCTATGCTAGCTGTCAGCACAGAGCCTGATGCGGGGCTCGAATCCAGAAACCAAGAGATCATGACCTGAGCTGGTCAGACGCTTAACTGACTGGGCCACCCAGGTGCCCCTAGACTTACTGTCTATTCCATCTGTCTCTATCATCAGTTTCTCAATCTTCTACTGTTCAGGTTCTTGCTAAGCAGAGTAGGTGCTATAGTTTTATTGATGTGCTCAACAGCCTTTGAGATGCCTTTCCCTTATTGTGTATCTTATCATTGTCAAGGAACTCTAAGGCCTCATAAACACCAGCTGAGTCAATGTTGAGGTACAGAGATCAACCTGAACAGTGGGATTCCCATGAAGGTGAAAGATCTCTTTGGCATAGATCTTGAGAATAGACATGGTTAATTACTGGCTGCTGGATCTTATCATCGGGGAACAGGAAAATGGGAGCTGTAGAAACTAAGGGTGACTATTAAGCTGCAAGGTCTGGGTGCACCAAGTTCCCCCTGAGCTCCAGTCTGTGCTGTCTGCCCCAGTGACCTGCCCTGTTCCCAGAGACCTGATCATTTTATTTTTAAATGTAAACTTACAACATAAAGCCATTTTATATCTCAATAATATCCATCTACTCTGTCAACACATGTAGAATTGTCAGAATACTTGCACTTCAATAGTTAATTTCATCAGACCTTTTCAAATACATTGCCAAATAAGTATTTTATTAACTACTAATAAAGGGAATAAAATTGATAGTGGGAATACTTCAACAATGTTAAATTTTATCAAGTATTTCTAGAATAAAATTAAAAATTTACTATTTTCCAACTAAATTTAAAATACTTTGACTTTGGGGAGCCTGGGTGGCTCAATTGGTTGAGTGTCTGACTCTTGATTTTGGCTGAGGTCATGATCTCAGGTTCGTCCTGGGATCTGGCTCTGTGGTGAGCATGGAGTCAGTTTAAGATCTTCTCTCTCTCTCTCTCTCTCTCTCTTCTCTCTGCCCCTCTCTTCCACTCTCACTCTCTCTAAAATTAAATAAATAAATGCATACATACATAAACCTTTGACTTTACAATGAACAAAGGGAAAACTTGGAGCACAGAATAATATAAAAATAATAAGGTAATTAAAGCTTATTATAACATAATAAAACTCTTGGTAAATTTCTAGGGTACCTGGATGATTCAGTCGGTTAAGCCTCCTGTTTCAGCTCAGGTCAGGATTTCGTGGTTGTTGGGCTGTCAGCATAGAGGCTTCTTGGGATTCTCTTTCGCCCTCTCTCTCTCTCTCTCTGCCCCTCCCCCACTCGTGTGTGTGATCACACTCTCAAATTAAAAAAAAAACCTAAAAAAGAAAATAACTCATGGTAAATTCCCATTATTGAATTTAAAACAATTGTCAATTAAATTTTTTTTCAATTTTTCATGACTTCTGGAGATAATCACTATTTATATTAACATTTCAGTTTTAGGAAATGTCACCTCTATAAGATCAATACCAACAATTAAGGAATCATAATCATCACAATTTTTTGGGACCATATATATATCTATATCTATATATCTATATCTATATATCTTCACCCTGTAGTCAGAACACCTTGTCAGTTTTATTAAAAATGTTATTATTAAGTGGACATAATTATATTTATTTTCTTATAGATTTAGATTTTAATCATGTATAAAATGTTCCATTGTTAACAGTTAATTCTTGTGATAAAAAGGGTAACAGATATAGTTTTTTAAAAACATGTTTATTTACTTATTTTTAAAGAGAGGGAGAGAGAAAGAGAGAGAAAGCAGGCACAGGGGAGGGGCAGAGAGAGGGAGTCAGAGAATCCCAAGCAGGCTCTGCACTGACAGGGCTCAACTCACAAACCATGAGTCGAAATCAAGAGGCTGATGCTTAACTGACTGAGCCACTCAGGTGCCCTGGGAAAAAATTGACTTAAATTTTGTGCAGTCTTAATACAGATAAACCAAACTTTCTTTTTCCCCCATCCTTATGCAATTAAACCCTATGTACTTTTTTATGAAAGAGATGTGTCTCATTAACAATAGATGTTGAATTTTTTTTTTTTGGTTTTACCCAGTCTGATATTGTCAGTTTTAATTAAAATATTCACTTCATTTACATTGAATGCAATTATTATTTACTGTCATTTGTACCTATAATATTTAATTATTTTTTGACCCGTGGTTTTGTTCCTTTTCCCTCCTATTTTGGTTTCTCTTGGATTAATAAAATGTTTATTATTTTTATAATTTCATCATTTTTCTTCTATTCATTTGTTAAACACACAGTCTCTCTATTGTTTAGGTGTTAACCTAGATATTTAATATGCATTTTAGACAATTGATACATTGACACATGCCACTAATTTATCAGTACACAGGTATATAAGGTTTAAGATTATTTGAACCCATTTACTACTTTCTTCCATTTTAAAAATCTTTTTCATAATATTTAATTCTACATATATATAACAGTAAATAATACTAGATTTTTTGCACTATTAATATTAATTTTTATTAATCTGTTTTCTCTTTATATCTAATGTATACTCATATTTCCTTCTTTGTGAATATCTTTTTTTAATATTCCTTGCATTGAAGATTTGCTGGTGATAAATTACCTTTTTTACTTGCCTAAAATAATCTTCATTTCATATTTCTAAAATAACTTTAAGTGTTATTTTCACCGGCTATACAGTTTTGGTTGGTCACTATTTTTTTTTTCCAACACTTTAAACATGCCACTACTTTGTTTTCTGGCTTCATTGCTTTTGCTAGAAATTTAGTTGTTAAGACATATTGTTGCACCTCTGAAGCTACCTTGCTTTCTTTTCTACTTTGGGTGTTTTTGAATTTTTCTCTTTGTCCTTTATTTAAAGCAGTCTTACTATGATGTGCTTTTCTCCACTTTGTTCATTTTATGTTGCTCATATTCAATAGCTGAAGAAATGATCTCAACATTATCAAACTGATGCCAAGCATTAAACACGGAGCATACTTTTGAGAAAATAAATAAGAAATTTCAAAAATAGTACACCTTGTTGGAAAGTTTACCTGATAGGATATGTGGTATTTAAAAAAAAAATTTCTCTAGTTTGCAGATCTTCCTGAATGTTTTCATTTATTTTAGGTAGATGCCTAAAGATGGACTAGCTAAGTAAAATGCTAAGTGTATGCTGTTTAAGAAATTGCCAAACTGTCAAAGTGGCTATTCCATGTTACATTCCACTAGCAATTTTGATATATAATATGGGATATATATTATGTATTTATGGGATATATATATGTATTTATATGGTTAATGGGATAGCACACTTATTATAATAACTTCCTAAATGTTGTACTTCATATGCCACTAACTGAATCTAGTAGTTTATTTCCTAAAATTCTTCAGTCAGGAACAAAGTAAATAAGGCCAATAATTGTTCAAATACAGGTTAAATAAAGATGATTTTATACTTTAAGTATTTATTAATTCAGTCCTTCACCTTTTCATTTACTTTACTAGATTAATGTGCCTTCTCTGTATTTAGTACTAAATGAGTTGTAGAAGGTTGAGGAAGGAATATATTCTTTGGGAGGAGGGAAGTTTTATATAAAAGTTTAGAAAAATCTTTGGGTCAATAAAATAGATTATAGATTTTTAAGTGCTCTTTATGTAGTTTGACCTTCCTGAAAATAAGTTCCTAAACATTGAGAGGTTGATTACAATTTACACAGTTTCCTCATGAAATCCTTGTTATAATATAGGTGAGATCATTACTACCAACAACTGAATGGACAATATTAGGGATTAAGGAGTTAACTCTTTAAAACTGAGCAACTAAAAGGGATATGAGCAATTTTTAAGGAAATATGGAAAGACCAGAAGAAGAGATTAATAACATTTCCCAAATAGATTGTAAATGAAAAAAAAAAATCTGAGACACAGATAATGGATTTAGGGATTCCAATTTTCATGTAAAAGGAGGCTTAGATTACCAAATAGATATTTGAAGAGGGAAAGTAAAAATCCTCTTTTTTTTTATGGAAAAGAATTTGCAAATGCAGGAAAACACCAATAATCTTCAATTTGAAAGGCACAAGTGAGTAATAGTGGTGTTGCATATGTAGATATGTCTGACTAAACTCAGAAAACTAAGGATCAATCAAGATTACTGAAGTAATAAAGAAGAATGAATAATTATTTTTTTAAAATGAGAATTGAATTAACATAGAATCTATGAATAGTATAAGACACTGGGATAATGATGCGAAATTATTGATGGGGCATGTTTTGCATGCATACAAAATTTTAAAAAGACTTAAACAATTAAAAATATGAGACATAAAAATTATTTCAGACACGAACAATTTTACAGTATTTACTTCCACTGCATCTAGGCCTAGGAAAACAATTTAGAAAGTAGTTTTCGTTTCAAAAACTCAAGAAAAAGTGAAGATATGAACTCCATGAATCTTTCTACAGACCAATAACAGTATACTTATATTCAGGCTAGAATAGAATGTAAACGTTCTAAATCCTGACAACTAAAAAAAATAATGATATGACTGTTAGAAGTTGGGTGTTTATGGAGACCAAGGTTATATGGGAAGAAACTGAAGTTAGATAATTCTATACCATATATCATGTGGAGTTAAGAGGATCATCCTACAATTTCAAACAGAAACCTAATCAATGAAGAACAAACCCTTTTGAAATATTTGTAAAAGGAAATAGAAAATAAATTGAGTAATTATACAAACATGATAACCATTCTCTAATAGCAGCATGTCCATGATCACCACCTAATTAGGTAAATCAAGAAATGGAGGAATGAGTAGGTATCTGCAAACTATTATTACAGACTGCGTGTAGCCCATCTAGGCAGGAAATAGTTCCTTCAAAAGATTAGGCATCTCACAACATTTTCAGGAGTGGCTTATAGTCATGCATGGCTACTTTACAATCTGGCACAAAGCAGGTTCATTGTATTTACGAGAAAACTAACCATGGTGCCGGAGTTCACCAACTGAAATAAAACCACGTGTCACCTATACCTCTCAATAAATGTATGACTCTGAGGACTAGCTACTTCACAGATGTGCTATACAACAGTGCTAGAATGACATGAGTCCCTGTCTCCTCGCTGAAACAAGTGTAAAGGTGTGACTCTGTGTTGTTTGCTTCTGCATCCAAATCTAGTAAGAAAGCATCTAATTTGTAATATTCCATGCAGGTGCTTGAATTCTGGAGGCAAGGGAGTTTCTGAAATATAAAATAGCACCATTAAGATATGCTAGTGGGGTTTTTTGTTTTTGGCTTAAAACACAGAAATTTATTCTTTTACAGGTTCTTGAGGCCAGAAGTCCAAAATCAAAGTATCAGCAGGGCTATGTTCCCTCTGATGGTTCTAAAGTGTGATCCCTTCCTTGCCTCTTCCAGCTTCTGGTAGCCCCAGACATTTCTTGATTATGACAAATCACTAAGATCTCTGCCTTTGTCTTTTTTTTTTCTTACATTTCTAAAACTGATAATACAGATGTACCTTATATTTAATTGTTCCCTAATTTTCCAGCCTCATTAAGATATTGCTATATAACATGTAAATTAAAGGTATACAATGTGATGATTTGACACAGATATAATTGCAAAATGAATAGCACAATATTGTTAGTTAACACTCTGTCCCTTCACACCATTTTTTTTTCGTGTAATTGTAATAGGTGTGTCTATGATTAGTTTCTCAAATATTTATATTTTATTTAGGTAAGGCAATGAAAATATTTTCTTCAATAAAATATTTTGTTTATTATATATCATCATATAATAATACAACATTGTAGAGCAGACTTTCTAATGAAAATAATGTGTATCTATAAACATCCTATTACTTATATCTTTTCAAATTAATAATAAAAATAATTCTATTTTTAATTTCCTGAATATTTAGCTATTCAAAGAGCCTTGTCTTTATATTCTCTAATTCTCACAGCAACTCTTGGATCTAGAAACAATAGTATCACATTATTCAAAAAGATAAAAACTTGTAAAAGTTAATAGAACTTTCATACACTAAATCAAGATAGAAAATGGCAGATCCAGGACTGAAATTTATATTTTTCAGTTCTAGTATCCAAAAGCTATAGGAAAGTTGTGATTGTATTCAAAAAACAAAAAATAAAAATAAACAATTTCAATATGCAATTTACATAACAGATTTATTATTTTGTACAAAAATAAAGAAGCATAAGGTGATAATATTTTTAAAAAAGCTCTATTAATGAATATCAATACCATCATTATTTTCATATGTCTCTGCTAAATTAATGTTGTTCAAATTTTCTTTAAAAATAATTTTGTTAAAAATCATCTCAAATACCCTGCTATGTGTTTGTAATTGGTTTTGTTATGATAACTAAACTATCAAAATAAAATTATTTTCAAACAATATGTAGCTGCAAATGCATACATTATTTATATATGCCAGTGTGCCTCACAACTTTTCTATAACTTTTTGGTTTACTATTGTTAATTACTTTTTTTCTTTTCACCTCTTAGTCATGATATAGTATTCAGAAGCATTTTTTAATTTTTTTGTTAAGTACTAGAGTCTGGAATGTTAATTACTCAATATGATATTCCAAGTTCATGCTGACTTAGAATTATTATGTTTTCAATTTTTAAAAAATGTTTATTCCTTTTTTGAGAGAGAGACACACAGAGCATGAGCATGGGGAAGGGGCAGAGAGAGGAAGACACAGAATCTGAAGGAAGCTTCAGGTTCTGAACTGACAGCAGGGAGCCTGATGCAGGGCTCGAACTCAGGAACGTGAGATCATGACCTCAGCCGAAGTTGAACGCCCAACCCACTGAGCTAGCCAGATGCCTTTAGAATTATTATGTTTTTATTAGAAACCAAGTAACAGAGAGATGTTTCCAAATCATTTCATTTAAGCCTATCCTCATAAAATTTCAGCCAATATGGGAGACTTCAAAATTTTTCATAAATAGAATAAACTGATGATTACCAGAGGGGAGGTGGGTGATGGAATGGGTGAAATAGGTGATGGGGATTAAAGGGTGCACTTGGGGTGATGAGCATGGGGTGTGGTATGGAAGTGTTGACTCACTATATTATACACCTGAAACTAACATTACACTGTATGTTAACTAACTTAATTTTAACTAAAAACTTTTAAAAAATATTATCATGGGGCACCTGGGTGGCTCAGTGGTTAAGCATCTGACTTTGGCTCAGGTCATGATCTCATGGTTCGTGGGTTCGAGCCCCGTGTCAGGCTCTGTGCTGACAGCTAGCTCAGAGCCTGGAGCCTGTTTCAGATTCTGTGCCTCCCTCTCTCTCTGACCCTCCCCTGCTCATGGTCTCTCTCTCTCTCAGAAATAAATAAAAATATTTAATAAAAATAAAATATTTTTTATTAAAAAAATAAAAAAAATTCTCACGAATAAGGCTATTTTTGTATTGTGTTGTTTTTAGTAATTCCTTGATCATTCCCTACATTTGAGTGAGATATACCTACCTCAATATCATGTAGCTGAAGAACCTCTTTTAAGTTTGCAAACATCTCTGAAAAACTGATAAAACATTTGCTGTACTTTAATTGCCATTTTTAATTTTTCATCAAAAATACAACAAAATAGTAAAAAGTATTTAGAAACAAGTTTCTTTTAAGAATCACAGTTCAATGTGTACAAGTATACCAAATAACCTCTCATTCCAAAAATTATGATACATTTTACATTATTGCTATGCATTATGCATTAATAGCCCAGTAACTTCATTGATTTTTGAAGTCTTTTTCAAAGTTCTTGGCAACTGAAATGTGTTAATGAATAATGCAATAATTTGCTAATGCACCTGGTGTTTTTTATTTAAGTTGGCCATAAACCTATGTTACCTACTAACCCATTAGTGTTCCATCTGTTGTGCAAGTTATGTCATTGGAAAAGGGAGTATTTTTTCCTGTAAACTAATTTAAAGATTTCAAATATTGACAATCTCTGTGTACTAGAGTATGTTATTCCAAATGACATCTCATTTGTTACTTCTTTAAAATTCTTTTTGAACTTTGCATATGGTAACTTCAGTTTACTATATACCTCGCTTTCCTATACCTGTTCATGAATCATTTAAAAACAGTACCTTTGTTCAATAAAAAGGAATAAATCATATCATATTTGAACTATCTTTCATCATAATACAAATACCTTCACATAAAACCAGCAGGATTAATTTTTCTCTAATACTGTATAGATGATCATACTTTGTATTATTTTTGCTTTTTATAGAAAAGAAAATAAACCTTGACAGTTATGGATTTAAGAGTTTTTAAATATCCTATTGACTGAATAACACTTTTCAAAATTTACTATATTTTAGAATTTTGTGGTTATTATGTTTCTTTTTTAAGGGGCGCCTGGGTGGCTTAGTCGGTTAAGCGTCCGACTTTCGCTTGGGTCATGATCTCGCGGTTCATGGGTTCGAGCCCCGCGTCGGGCTCTGTGCTGACTGCCAGCTCAGAGCCTGGAGCCTATTTCAGAGTCTGTGACTCCCTCTCTCTCTGACCCTCCCCTGCTCATACTGTCTCTCTCTCCTAGAAGTAAATAAAAAATATTAACAAAAAAAATAAATAAAATTTGCATTTATTCTCAAAAGGTTTGTTGCTTAATTAGGAAAAATAATATTAGTCAATTAAATATAACCATGATGTTCATTTGGGGATGAAATGATAAAACCCAAGAATGAAAATTCAACCAAATAATGTAGACTTTTTTCTCTCTATATAAAAATATTTTAGTTATTTATTTATTTTTTAAATAGTTTATTGTCAAGTTGGTTTTCATATAACACCCAGTGCTCATCCCCACAAGTGCCCTCCTCCATGCCCCATATCCCCCTATCCCTCCCCCCCATCTGCTCTCAGTTTGTTCTTGGCATTCAAGAGTCTCTCATGGTTTGCCTCCCTCCCTCTCCCCCACTATTTTTCCCCTTCTTCTCCCTCATGGTCCTAAAATCACCTTTGAGGTACACCAGTGTATGGGGCTGTATTGACACTTCATATACCACAGGTGGTATTGCCATGGTGAAATGATTTTCCAAGATGTTGAACATTATCTATTTCTCTGCCTCCTCCACACACATCCAGACACATTCACACAGATAATACACACCCATTGCAAACACAGTGTCTGAATATGAACTACTTAAGAGTAAGTACTTTGTCTGCATTTCCCATTGATCCAACACCTCTAAGTTTGAGACTGACACCTCATAGGTGCTCAATAAATACCTGGTAAATAATAACTAACTTTCTTCTGAGCGTTTTATTTCAACTAAATGCATTGCTCATCTAAGTGAATTCTGTGTAATAGCTTAAGACACAAAGTAAATACAAGTTTAGAGCAATTCAGGCTATAACACTGCAGTGTGATTGGTTGTAGCAATGTCTTGCATGGTTATTTTACTTTCAACTACCAAAAAATACAGCTTTCAAAAAATTAACTGTTACAATTTGAATTTCTACACTGAAAGTCAAAGAGCTTATTCTAGCCATTGTACAATGTGTTTTCCACTCAGAAACTTTAAGAAATTGACATGTTTAGGCTCTTATGTAAGAAACAGCATAGGAAACAGCATTCAGAATGAGTCAAGGTACCCTTTAGCAGAAATGCTGAATTATAGTTTGCCTAAGGAACACCAGGATGGCTCACGTTTGCATTTTAGATTAATAGTACATTTCTACAAGGTTTGTGCTGTAATTGGAACTTAAGTAACATTTGTAAAGTGTTATCTGTCAGAGCCTGAAGAGACCCAAAGAGAATGTATGTCATTATGCAAAATTACTAATTAAGTACAAGTAATTTAGCAGATAATTTACATGTTCATTTTATAATAGAAATTATTTAGTTTTAGGGTTCTCTTTGTATTTCTAAAGTAATCTTGACCCAAGGGATCACGGGCTGTTAAGAAGAGGTATAAATTATGGAATGAGACATATGTTTAACTGATTCATAGAGCTTTTGTTGTGGCTAATGATTCTTCTAACAGTAATTGCATAAGGGAAAACATTTTCTTTTTAAGTAAATAATGTTCATTACCTCTTAAATCAACTGTCACTTGGCAACATTAATGTGGAAAAATTTCTACCTTCTTGATTAGCTCTCCAAGGATATCCAGCAGCTTTAAATTAATATTGATCAAACAGAAATCATCATATCTATCAAAATGTTCTTATGAATGTGGATACATAGGAAAAAATTTCAATAGATTTCTAGAAAGATAAACACTCTCCTGTAATATACTGTAAATATATTGCAAATTATGAGTCTGAGGAAATTAGGTTGGAATGTGGGATTTCTTTTGTGGAATAATATGTCCATTGACCAATCTTAAAAATTGCAGTATTAAAGATTTATATCTATACAAATTGTGTCCACATTGCATTAATATTGTTACGTTAACACTACAACTTTGGGGATTAAACAACTTGCATTCCACACTGACTTTTATCTAAATCATCTGAAAAAGTCAGGAACTCTATTTATTCACAGCTTTAGTATGAATATCCCAAAACAGTGTTGAGGGACACTTTAATTTGGGTAACAACTCTCTCAAGTTCTTCAATTTTCTTTTCGCTTAATTTATGGTTGGCTTTTAAACTACTCTTTAAAACTTTAGTGCTTGGGGCACCTGGGTGGCTTGGTCAGTGAGCATCAGACTTCAGGTCAGGTCATGATCTCACAGTTTGTTTATTCAAGCCCTTGGGAGGGCTCTGTGCTGACAGCTTAGAGCCTGGAGCCTGCTTTGGCTTCGGTGTCTCTCTCTCTGCCCCACCCCCACTCACGTTCATTTTCATTGTCTCTCAAAAATAAATAAAAAATGTTAAAAAAAGTTTAGTGTTTAATTCTTTGATATTATTTTTCTAATGGCTATTGATGTAGATATGTAATATATATATTTCACCCAATCAAATTCCTTTAGTTATATCTCAGATTCTGATAGGTCTCATTTATATTTTGAGAAGTGTTGCAATTTGACATGCATTTCCAGTTTTATTCAAGAGTTGTTTAACACTGGATGCTTAATTTCTAGGTAGATGAATATTTTTCCATGTTGTGATAAACTACTAGCTTTATTGAAAAAAAGTTCAGAGAATCCTATTTTTGGCCTTACTTCTATTTATTTTATTTTATTTTAATTTTAAATTATTTTCTTATTTGAGAGAGAAGAGAGAGAGAGAGAGAGAGAGAGCACAAGTACAAGCAGGGAAGAGGGGCAGAGGGAGAGAGAGAGGGAGAGAAAGAGAATCTTAAGCAGGCTCCACACTCAGCATCAAGCCTGATGCAGGGCTAGACCTCATGACCCTGGGATCATGACCTGAGCTGAATTCAAGAGTCAGATGCTCAACCAATTGAGCCATCCAGGCACTCCTTATTTCTATTTTTTAGAATGTATTTAAGATTTCCTTTGTGACATAAAAAAATGGTCAATTTTCATGAATACTTTGTGCATTTAAGAGAAGTTAGTATCTTTATCTGGGTTAAAATTATGTCGAAAGTATTGATAACAAATGTTCAGTACTTCAGTGTGTTTTCAAAATTTTTGTTCATTTGATCACTTTGGGCCAAGAGAGATGTGTTAAATTTGACTTTTATTAATCATTTTTGTCTTTTCTCCTTGTGCTTGCTGTGGCTGCTGTTTAGTGAAAATCATTGTATTGCTTACATAAAAATTCCTGACCATTATAGTTTCACAGAGAAATATTTTTTAACTTTATAAAATGATAATTTCATCATGTTATGCTTTCTTTGGTCTAAGATTTTTATTTTCAAATATCCAGATTTAACATATACTTTCAATTTCATTTGAATAGTACATATCAGTGCATCTCTTTTACTTTTATAACTTAAGGTTGGTTTATTTTTTGGCATAATTTTTAGCCTTAAATAAGAAAGTACTTTTTTCCTACTGGTGATATAAGCCCATTTAATTTTTGGTACAATTGATATATTTTGCCTCTAGTTTCTTATATTTTTAAAGCTTTGTTTACATACAGATATATCAATTTGTGGTCATTTATTCTCTCATCATATATTTGGGGATTTATAAAGACTTGTAGTTTTAGACTTATGGTTACTTTTATACTAATGTTTTTTGGAGTATTCTTGGTCTTCTCACTTTTTTGAATTTTGTCCATTATTCCCCTCTATGACCAATACTGAATTTAACTCAAAACTTTTTCTTCCTCATCTCCCTTTTACTTCCAAATCCAATTTGAAGTAATGTCTCTTACTCCTAGTTAACACTTAGAAGCCAGTTAATGACATGATTCTACTTTCCACATACTCTTTCAATTTTCTGAACCACTTTTAATTGTGTTACTTTATCTAAAATGCCAGTCCATTTAACTTACACGTGTTTTATCAGTGTTCCTTATGATTATCACTTCTTACAAATAAATATATATTCAATGTTTATCACCAGTTTTTAGCTGATACCCTTAATTGTTTTCATTTTCTAAAAATAAGTTTCTATTTAATTTCCTCGGGAGGTGCTTATGGGAACAATATTCCCTGAGTTCTGTCATGTTGTTAAAGTTTGCAAATGGTCTTCAGACTTGAAGATCAATTTAGATGGTATATCTTTTGATCATAGTTGTTTCCTTTAGATTCCTAAATGAATCATATTCATTTTCTGGCACAGAACCTTACTGTTGAAAATTAAGGTCCATCTGATGTTTTTCCTTTATAAGTCAGTTAATTTTAATATCTAACTGGCTTTGTTCAATAATTCATGAATGTTATCTAACAAATAGAAAGAAACTCCAAAGAGTTGTACAAAATGGAAGGCTTTTAAAAGCAGAAAGGGAACAAGGAAAACAGTGTATTATTTCGAGCACCTTCCTTTTGAGGATTGAAAGGGAGTATCCGGTGGATAGCCTCACTAGTGCTGACACGGTATTTCCAGGTCAACGTGTTAAAGGTTATAATCCTGGAAGAGGCTGAAACTCAGATTAGATATTACGTCTTGTTTTGCTGACGTTGGGCTTAGCACAAATGACTCCATTTGGGGCCCACTGTCTCTTTTGTAACAATCCCCCCACCCCTTTTGATCAGCCTCTCAGCTTAAGATGTTGTCAAAATTAAGGCCTTTAGCACCACTTTTAGCTACTGCTCTGTAGTTCTTACACCGTTTTCTGATCTTCTGTGTGATATTCACAAGTCATGATTTTTTTTTTTGCTGAATCTTTGTGGTATTCACAGGTCATGACTTCAGGCTCACAATTTTTAGTCAGTTATTTTCTTGATTCCTTTATTTGGCATTCCTGTCTCAGGGAGCTCATCTGCTTGACAGTTAGTGGCTGTGAACATGCATTTAAAACTTTTGAGAGAATACAATGCATTCAGGAGATGCTATAATTATTCCAAGTAGTATAATGCTCAACAACTGGGGTGCACTTTGGAGCCATGGTGCTCAAGATCCAAACCAATGAAAATCAAGTAAGTAAGTGGATTTCTCAAGGATCTCTTATAACCAAATTTCTACCACCTCAGAAGTGTTAATCCAGGTGCAGCAGGGAATGTTGGCCCTAGCACAAATACCTCACTGTTCAAATGAAAGATAATCAAGGGCTATTCTATCAGCAAGAATCTTGGCCACAGAGTCTAAAGATTTGGGGGGAAGGGGCAGCTATTGTACTAGCAGCAAACTCTGCAACATTTTCAAGAGTTAAGGAGAAGTTCCCAATCACAGTCCATTTATATTTACTCCTAACCAAGCAAGTAGGACCCTGCCAAAGGAGGTGAATCCTGAACCAGGAAATCCTCCTGGTTAAGTTCTGTCTAACTCGATGATGTAAATTCAGGGGATTTGACCAATGAATTCTTTTAGTTCACTTGTGAACAGTTAGGAGCACAGTTGAACATCCTAAGAGGCATTGCCTGGTTATGCATGAGACATCAGGCATTCACAGATCCAAGGAAAATGATAATCACCACTAAGATAAACCCTGTTAGGACAAAAACCATTCCTGCTAAGGTGGTATTATTGATAGATTCATTCACAAGGGTTATTGCATTTGCCTGTTCAAATCAGGAATCAGTTAGATTTTCAGTATATTCAGAAAGTAAGTCTCCCAACTTGAAATAAACAGTTATTCTAAATACCTTGCAAAGATGGGTGCTGTTGTACAGGATTTTTTGTGATTGGGAGAAGAATTGATTTTGATAATCACGGGAACATGGGGATGCAACTGTACTAAGGTTCATATAGGTATTTGTGTTTAGTTGAGCAACAGGAGTTATAACTGCAGAAAGGAAAAAAGGCATTGGATGTTTTAGTCACAAAAGTTGACCTAAGGAAGAAGCTTCTCAGGGCCATCAATCATAGTTTATCGTGACAGTAAGAATTGAAGAGAAATTAGTCATAAGAAGGACGAGAGGGGTCTCTAGCATCATGGAGAGTTTGGAAACTTGGATGACAGATCAAGCAGACTGTAAGGTTACCTCCCTTAGCAATGGTCTGAGAGATACAGATGAGGGGATTATCTATCCAGGCCAATGCCAGAATAAAGGAAAGAAAAATATGAAGAAGGATCTTATGTTTAGTAAATTAATGAAGTTTTGATTCAGCATCTTGGGTGGAAGCACTCCATACCGATATCAGCTACTTCTCTTCCTAATCAATTTGATTTGGAAGTCTCCAGTGTCTGTATAGGACTACATGCCATACAGAGCCTTTCTTAGCCGTGAGATATGTACCCAAGGCTCACTGTCTTCTGATTTTTCAGCAGTGTCAGTGGCCAGGAGCACTTGGAAAGGTCCCTTCCAACATGGTTCAAGGGCTGTCTTCTTCTGGTATGGTTTCCAAAATACCCAGTCACCGGGCTCCAGACTATGACTAACAGGATTCTTTGAATTAGGTTGCAGCAAGGCTTCTTCAGCCTGTCGATAATATGCTTTGACCTAAGACATTAAAGACTTACAGTCGCTGGTCAGAGTAGCACGTCACGGTAAAGGATCAGCAGAAAGTTGTATTCCAGTAGACATTGGCATACTGGTAACTACTTCATATGGAGTGAGTTTATGTTTCCCAAAGGGGGTCTGTGAGCAGGCAGCGAGGCCAGAGGCAATACCTTAGGCCAAGGGAGTCCAGTAGTTTCTGCACGTTTAGAGATTTTGAGTTTGAGGATCCCATTCATTCTCTCAACCTTGCCTGATGATTGAGGTTGATAGTGGCAATGATGATTCCAAGAAGTTTGTAAGGTTTGGCTTCTATGATTTGTCTACTGAAGTGAGTGCCTTGATCACTGGGGACTGTGGAAGGTATCCCAAGTGGGAAACACATTTTCTAAAAGTTTCTTTGCCCTTGTGGAAACATTAACCTTGCAGGAGGGGAAGGCTTCAACCTATCCAGAATCCACACATACATTATCAAGAATACGTTGATAATCCATACTAGGTGGCAATTGAATGAGAGCCAATTGTAGGCGCTCAAAGGGGTCAGAGGACGAAGGTTTGACCTAGAAAACAGTTTCTACAAGTTTATGGACCTTACTGACCACGTGTTGGTGGTAAACAGTTTTCACACTCTTAAAGGGGTCTCTGCACCACTGTTTATTCATAATTTGAGTCATTTTAAATGCACCGCTGTAAGTGGAGGAATGTAAACACCAAAAGATGGGGTTTTCCAAGGAACTGGGAAGAAGCAAACTTTCTTGATTTCCCCATAACTCCCATTGCTCATTGAACGTTAACCCTTGTTTTGCTTTCCTTAATTTCTCTGATCCAGGAGTCGACCGTTGCCATTTTGTAAGGTGGCAAAAGTCTGGCAACACGGGGTTACTTTTTGCACAAGCAGAATGGAATTCAACCACATTTGCTACAGTCTTCATATATTCTTTGCTGCTGCCTTTGCATGAAAGTCAGCTAGATACTCAGATTCTGGCTTTTTAGAATAGACTTCAATTTTGATGACAGCAATTTCAGAAGATGAGAGAATAGTTTGTTGTCTAATTTTGATTGGGGTTCCAGTGGGCTTAAGAAAACCCCATTGTTTCTAAAACATCTCCAAATTATAGATGACTCCAATAGCATATCAGTGTAAATATTAATGATTTGTCTTTTTGATAATTGGCCTGTTCTGGTAAGGGCTGGGACTCTATTTGTTGGACTGGTTTAGCTCATGTGAGATTTCCTCTCTCAAGTAGTTCATGTTGGGTAGTAACAGCATACTAGCAACTTTCTGAGGAACAGCTTGGAAATCCTCCTTTTCATTTTTACAATATGACCCACCAACAGAAACAATTAGATCAAGATTAGTCAAAGACCTGTCTTGTAAATCAAAATGTGGTGTCACAAAATAGGATATTATTATCTCACAGTTATGGTTCTGGCCTTTATCAGCCAAGGGTAGCAATGTAACAGGATTTTGAATGTCACAGAGTTAAGGATTTAGATTAAATGGTGAAAGCAGAAGGATCCCATAGGAAGTTAGTCTGCTTGCAGAGAAATGTTGAGTCAATTCACAGTTAAGAGGACTTTTGGACAGCGTGTGGAGTTTATAAGTAAATGTCATTTTCTAGGGTTAAATCCCCTGTGTCTTCTACTAATGTTGCAGCTGCAGCTCTATAGCCTTAAGGCAGTTTGGATATGTACACACAACCTAATTAAGTTGTGTACTGTAATAAGCAATACGCCCATGTTTATTACCATGATCTTGTGTTAGCATTCCCAGGGCTTGGTTGTCTCTTTCATGCACAAATAAGGTGAAAGGTTTTGAATGGTTAGGTAACTTTGGGGCAGGTAGTTCTTTTTAACAGTTGTTTTAGTCTTACAAAAGGCCTGGTCGTGGTTTTTTTTTGTTTTGTTTTGTTTTGTTTTTTTGTTTTTTTCCCAAAGAAAGAGGTTCAGGGACTGAGATTTTTGTAACTTTACAGAATGAAGCAAATAAAGAAAAATTAGGAACCCATGGTCTGCAAGAGCTAGCAAGACCTAGAAATCCAAGAAACTATTGCTTAGATGTGAGTTTGGGAAATTCTTGGATGAGTTTAATTCTTTTTGGAGATGGCTGGAATCCTTTAGCACTTGGATTATAGCCTAGGTAGTACACAGTGTCTCAAAACAATTGTAATTTCTTTTTAGATACTTTGTTTCTTTTCAGTCAACTGTTGTAGCAAATAAATGGAATCTTTTATGGATCAGTAACTGAACTTAGCAAGAGATTGCCTACATATGGTAAAAGGGTTGATTTTTGGGGAACTGTGTGGTAGCTAAATCTTGGTGGAGTATTTGAGAGGAATAAGAAGGGCCTTCAGTGAACCTGTGAGTCATGGCTGTCCAGGTATATTGTTGACTGTTCTTGGTAAAGGCAAATGGATATTAGCTTTTAAGGCCTACAGGATGCTTAGAAAGGCTGAACAAAGGTCTGTAACAGTGAACCATTTTGAGTGTAGTAAGACATAACAAAAAGCTTTACAGCCCTGGAAAAACTGGGAAATAAGGAAATGATTATCTTATTCATAGCTCTCAAGTCCTAGACAAATTGCTCTTCCCACGCATTAGGTTTTGGGGCTGGGATGGCTGGTGTTGGAGGGGTTACTGCAGGGTGAACCTCTAGACAATTAGGTTTTCCATTATTGGTGTGAAGACTTGTATAGCCTCAGGCTTTCATGGATATTGAGGTAATTTGGGAAGAGGTTTAGTTATAGCTAAATTTTTATAGGTTTTGTATTTTTATCCTTACTATATCAGTATTAGAAGTAGCCTATGGTTTTTCAGTCACCTTGATTGAAATAGTGGACTTTTGTTGGAATTCTTCCTCTTCTATCAAGGGCTGATTGTAAGGAACCTGAAAGTGTAGGTCCAGGTTGGTCAGGAACTCTAAGGTAAGGTCTCCACTGGGGGCAAAATATATTGGCCCTTTTAATTTATAAAGGTCTCTACCTTTATAGTTTGGGGCTGTATCACATAGCAAAAAAGAATGTTTTTCAGTCAAAGGTGTTAGATTCATTTGCTAATCAGAAATTCTCTCCAAATTTTACTAGATAGCCTCACTATGGAAACCTTTTCACTCTGAAAGATTTTTTTGAAGGATTTGCTGTCTTATGAGAGTGAAATTTAAAGTAGCAAGTGTAACTCTGATACCTACTATAATTTGGCAAGGTGTCCCATTAATTTTAATTTTAGTTTCCCCCTAGCTGCTTGTGGGAATTATTGGTATCAGTTTACAGAAGGACCCTTCAAATTTCCGTCAACTCTGGGAGAGGCTTATATGGGGGCTTTTCTTTAGGGGTAGATACAAAGGCATTCAACTCTGTATCAACTGAAGAATTTGCACAGGGCTTTGAAAACAGTCCTTTCCCCAGCGTCCCAATTGATTACAAATCAGTTATCAATCCTTGGGCCAGTGTTTTGGGGATGGACTCCTAGGGGGTGCAATGTGAGAGGCTCAGGGTTAACTTAGGTCTCTGGCCTTGAAGCTGTTATAGTTGTAAGGCCAATCATTTGGTGGACTTTTGTTTATGATCTTGTTCCAAAGTCCTTTCAAAGTGTCCAGCTATGGTCATGTGTTTAGTCAGGCTGGTGGTTCCCATCCTATTTTCTACCTTTTTATCAACTCACTAACCTATTTACAAAGAGCACATCTGGAATGCCATAGGAAGAGAGCTTCCAAATGGGCTTGAAGGATGACAGAGATTTATCTTTCTTTTGTTTGAATGTTTAAATAATAAACCCATCAGTGTGGGCCGGGAAGACTCTGGGAATGGTCTGTAAAATATTAGTTGCTATTCTGAGGGTCTTTTTCTGGTCCATGAGGGGGCCATGTTGAAGAGTGAGGATCTCAAATATCCTAAGGGTTTTGCCATTTTGCTTCTTGCATCAGTTTGGGGGCTTCACCATATGGTACCACCATGTGCTCCAGTTGACAAAGGTCTGGCAGGCCAAGATCATAGGCCCTGACAATGACCCTAAATTCTTCAGAAAACTTTTGGGGATCCTTCTGGGTTTAGGAAATTCTTTAACCATGGCCTTTAGTTCCCTCTTTGACCAAGGAGTAAAAGATATCTGAGGAGGATTGCACGCAACCTCAGGCAGGTATATTTTATAAGGTAACTATTTAATAGTCTCTTCAGAATGGAAAGGCAATTCAGACAGAAAATTAGTTTAAAGAAAGTGAGTACTGTGTAAAGGAGCATAGAGAGGAAGAATAGGAGTTACATTAGTCTTATTGCTTTTGTTTCAGGCACCGTTTGCATCTTTAATTTTTCACTGTACTTTTGCAACAAATCTTTCAAATAGTCTATTTTGGAATCTTGAAGATGTTAGGAAGCTTCTGCATACCAATAAACATAGGTATCCCATTCTATTTGTTTATTTCAGGAATCTTTTCTTTCAAGTGCACTTCTTCAATAGATAATCTTGTCTAATTGGAATGTTCTCTATAATGGGCATTGTGATTTGAAGTTGTTTTTAGTAAGATTTTTTGCCATTTTTACAGATATTTATAGCTTTGGAGACCGTAATTCTCCAAATTTATAGCTTTGGATACCATGATAAAATAAGCAGGTATGATAGAAGGTGGCAAGCTTGACTCTTTGGAGTTTAAGGATTCCATTGGTTTTTTGTCTTCTTTCTTCCTCTTTTTAAAGTTAAGTCTTTGCATCTTTAAGAACCAAACTAACACTTTATAGGGAGATGTGCCATTGGGCTGGAGATTGTGTGGTGTTTTACAGGATACCTTGTTGCACAGAAATATTCTTAAGGTTGGCAGGTGACCTAGTGTCAAACTGACTTGTTTTGTGACCAACTTATCCTAACACAGGAGTCTTACAGTTAGTTGAAAGCTGTTCTAAAAACTTTTTAGTGTTCAACCCATGCCCACCAACTTTTATAGCCTTTTATTTGGGGGGGGTCTTCCAAGATTATCATTAACAATAACCTTTATCTACACAGAACAAAACAGACAAACCTGTACACATTAACATACCAGCAGTAACCAAGGGATATAACTGTGGCCCAGTGTGGGAATGAGGGGTAAGAATTGGATGAGCAGACCCCAAGAATTTGCAAACAGATTGCAAATAAATGGGAACTGCCTCTGTTGCTAGCAATTCCCAACATAGAATGTGGAGAATGATTTCAAACAAATGGGGAATTGTAGACTAAACTGCTAGCTCTTCGCAACATAAAATATGAGTTTAGAGCCAAGGGCTGGGGTTTACAATCAAATGGGGAGTTGCTGTCTGAACTACTAGCAGCTCCCTAAGAGGCATAAGAATTCAGTCAAATGGGGACCTGACTGGAAAGCCAATTAGACTGAGAGCTCAATGTAAAGAGGGCAGAGCTCAGAACCAAGAGGAAATTAACCACGGCCCTTGGAAACAGGAAAAAGGATATGTGGGCATCATGGTTGTGTTTCTCACTGTCCTCAAAACTGTGGGAAGTCTCTTTCTGTCCTGCTGCTGCCACCAAATCGGTTAAAAAACAAAATTAAACTAAGTAAATTTGAGTATCTAATTGGCTTTAATCAACAGTTCATGAATCAGGCAGCATCTTATCTAACAAACAGAAATGAATTCTGAAGAGCTATACAAAATGGAAGCCTTTTAAAAGCAGAAAGGAGGCAAGACAAAGAAAGTAATGTATTGTTTTGGGCAAGATCACCTTCCTTTGGAGGATGGAAGAGGGTCTATCTAGCAGATTACATCACTAGTGCTGAGTGGGTAATTCCAGACCAACTGGCTAATGGCTAAAATGCTTGGAGAGGCTGAAATTCCAGTTAGCTTAGGTATTAAGTCTTGGTTTACTGATGTGGAGCTAATGACTCCATTTTGGGCCTGTTGTCTCTTTCTTAAGAACACTAAATCCAAAGAAAGTAGAGGAAGGAAATAGGAATGAATTAAAGCAGAAATAAATAAAACACAATACAAAGAGGAAAGTTGAAAAATAATTGAGAAAACTAATGAAACCAAAACTTGATGCTTTTAAGAGGTCAACAAAATTTGTTGATCAATATGCCCAAAAGAATTGAAAATACATATTTGCAGAAAAGTTTGCACACAAATGTCACAACAATATTATTCCCAATAGCTGGGAAGTAGGAACAACACAAGTGTTTAACCAGTGACGGATGGATAAACAGAATGTGGAATGTTATTCATCCCCAAGAAGGAAGTAAGTAACAATGCATGCTGCAGCATGGGTACAACTTTAAAATAGTGAGATAAGTGGGGCGCCTGGGTGGCTTAGTCGGTTAAGCGTCCGACTTTCGCTTAGGTCATGATCTCGCGGTTCGTGGGTTCGAGCCCCCGTCGGGCTCTGTGCTGACTGCCAGCTCAGAGCCTGGAGCCTGTTTCAGTCTGTGACTCCCTCTCTCTCTGACCCTCCCCTGCTCACGCTGTCTCTCTCTCTCTCTCTCCTAGAAATAAATAAAAATATTAAAAAATAAAATAAAATAAAATAAGTGAGATAAGTGAAAGAAGCCAGGGACAAAAGGGCACATATTGTATGATACCACTTATATGTAATGTTCAGAACAGGCAGATCCTTATCTACATAAATTAGATTATGGTTGCTAGGTGCTGGAAGGAAGAAAGAATAAGGAATGGCTGCTAAGAGGTGCATGGGGTTTCTTTTTGAATGATGAAAATGTTCCGGAATTGGATAATGGTGATGTTGTACAACTTTGTAAGTACATACAAAAAACTGAAGTGTACACTTGGAAATTGTAAATTTCATGGTACACGAATTATAGCTCAAAAAAAGAAAAAGACATCTATGATAATTTTCACAGCTGCATTATTCACTTATACTCCCTATAGGAAGGAGTAAGAGGGTGTAGGGAATGTTCTGCTTCTTGACGTGAGCGGTGATCACATAAATCAACGTACTTTTATATTATTCATCAAGTTATATGTTTAAAATTTCTACATTTTTCTATCTGCACATTATATTTTAATGTGGACTTAAAATAATTTTAAAAAACTAGATAAATATCTTTTATCAATAGGTAGATTTTTCCCCAACCTTCTTCACCCACACTTTCTTAGGTCAATGCACTGCTACGTGTGTACTTCCTCACCCAATTTCCAGCAGCATATTTGGTGAGATGCAATTACCTGATGCTGACTGTTATTTCTCCACCCCATACTTCTTCTTAAGGACTTAGAACTTGCTTTACTTTTTGGCAGCATAGTTTCCATCCAGTGCTCCTTCTAGAATAAGATCTGATCTCCCACAAAAGAAACATGCCCATTCTATACCTTAAAACATGAAAAAACATAGGTAGGGAAGGTAATGAGCTTTTGTTTAAGAGAAATAACAAATATTTAAAAATAACATCCTAAATGTTCAAAGGTGATCTCTCTGACTGTTGAAAAGACTTGCTTTTTTCTCCCTGCAACAAACACTAGGCCATGTGGTCTAATTTCAGAACAGTTTCTGCTGCCTCTGTCATGTAACATTCTTTCGGAGCCTTCCTTGACCCTTGTGAGAAAAAAAGAAAAAAGAAAAGAAAAATACTTCCATTTTGAAAAGAAGATATCTTACTTCCTTTGATCTTGCAATTAATCCCCCTCACCATTTTTTTTTCATAAACCAGTTGGAAGATTGCTCCTACCCTTTGCAATAGACAGCACACTATCTGATAAAAAATTAAGGCTTTCAGTGAGGCAGGGATTAACTTGATACTCTAAAGAAGTTGAAATAAGACTAGTTTATTGTCGGCATGTCGACTTCGGGAAATAATAGCATAAGAAAAGGATTAAAAGATGCACAGGGACCAAAGAATGCCAGGTCTCCTGGACTATAGTAGAGATTTACACCTGACTTTAAGAGTAATGGAAGGCCATGACAGGCTCTTAAGCAGCATGACATGATCAAATTTGCATTTGGGAGTAACCTTTTGGTTCAAATCAAAACAAGTATTAGAATAAAATAAGATTACCACATAATCTCTGTGCCAACTGCCTTTCACCAATTGTAATGTATACAATGTAAATGTCATTTGTATAAGCACTATCTATAAAATATTAGTGAATAGAGTGGCAAATAATAGTAGATGATCAACTCTAACACTTCCCTTGGTATTTTGGTAAAATCGAGATGTGTCAAAATAGTGTATTTATAATTCTAATATTTGGCTTGCACTGAAATTGAGGCACTTCTCTGATTAACAAAAATTTGCTGGAATTACTATTATAAAGGCTTCCTTTAATTTCTTTTTTTTTTTAAATGTTTTATTTATTTCTAGGAGAGAGAGACAGCGTGAGCAGGGGAGGGTCAGAGAGAGAGGGAGTCACAGACTGAAACAGGCTCCAGGCTCCGAGCTGGCAGTCAGCACAGAGCCCGACGCGGGGCTCGAACCCACAAACCGCGAGATCATGACCTAAGCGAAAGTCGGACGCTTAACCGACTAAGCCACCCAGGCGCCCCGTGGGCTTCCTTTAATTTCAAGGAACTAGGATTGGCAGTATGTCAAACTGTGGTGCATTGGCATGCCACTGGCACATGTACAAAGATAAAATGAAATGTAAATCAAAATTGTGATTCACTATAGACTGTGAGATATGGTTTCCTGAGATAAGGAAATCCCAACGGAAATACCAAATTAAACACACACACACACACATACACGCACCACAGTGAATCATGACCAATATTCACTCTACATAATATATACATGACATCCACTATTTCAGTGACATTGCCTTTGGAACTCAAATGTGTTATAGTATTTAGCAGAACTTCAAGCCAGGTGTATTTTTAATATCTAAGTGATGTAAATATAAATGGGTTAAAAAACCTGATGCAATATCATTGTGCAAACTGCCAATATTTCTCAGAAGCTAAGCATTTTCTTTATTATGACAAAGAATGCTGCTAATAGAATAATTTTTCTTCTCTTGCTTGATGGACTCAATTGTTTCATTCAGGGAACTTCAATATGCTTTAGAGAATTCTGTGAACACTAAGATAAGACATGACCATGAAACAATACTAACACAGAGCTATAAATATTTCCTCTAAGCAAACCTGCATAGTAATCTGACCTTAGATTCAAATCTAAATGTAATCATAACTCACAATTTAGCACATCTGTATTTTTTTCAGATCTAAGTGTAATTGTAACTCAGAATTTAGTACAGCTATATTTTTTTAAGTATAGGTTGCATGGTTAAAATGAGTGAAAATTATACCACATTAGTGTATACAGAAATAAATATATTGAAAAGCTGCAGGTAAGTCCAATTTTGTTAATTCCTATAATTTAAGTGTACCAAATGACCTAATAACAAATATTTTGGAAGAGCAAAATAGCACCTATTAAATTATCTTTGTGGTTAACATAGCTTTATATATTGGAGCCATTTTATTGGCACACAATGTTTTAGGTTTTTCCCAAGATTTATTCATTACATTGTCAGTAGGAGCTTTCTTAAAAATTCTTTATATAGAATATATAAAGTTGGTGATATGGGAATACCTCAGAGATATTGTGGGTTTGTTTGTAGACCACTGGAATAAAGTGAATGTCACAATAAAGTGAGTCAAATGAGTTTTTGGTTTCTCAGTGCAAATAAAAGTTATGTCACGTTATACTATAGTCTATTAAGTGCGCCACAGCATCATATGTAAAATACAATGTACATACCATAGTTTAAAAATACTTTATTGTTAAAAAAATGCTAACCATCACCTGAGCTTTTAGCAAGTCATAAACAATGCTCACAGATCACCATAACAAATACAATAATAATGAAATTTTAAATATTGCAAGAATTACCAAAATATGACAAAGCAATATGACGTGAGCAGATCCTGTTGGAAAAATGGTACCAATAGACATGATTAATACAGGGCTGCCACAAACCTTGAATTTGAAAGAAACACAGTATCTGAGAAGCACAATAAAATGAGGTATGCCTGTATGCACAGTGAATTCTTTTCCCTCTGGCGGTATGATTCTAAAACATCAACATGCATGAAAACATATTTGGCTTTGACTACCTTACATTAAAATTCAAGAAACCAATACCTATTAAATGTAGATTTGTTTTGAAAAATTCTTCACCATTTCTAATCTGTTGACAATTCTTTCTGGTGGAAACCCATTTAGGTGACTAAACTGAATCTGACCTTTTCAGTTAAAATCTTCAGCAGACGTTTAATTTAGACCTAATAGAGTATGATATGTAAAAACCGAAGTCCCATTACCAAACAAAAATGAACTTAATCTTATACAGAATAGATCGTATAATTTGTTCCTGAAGATTGGACAATTTGAGGTAGAAAAAAATCACCTTTTGACTCACGTTGAAACCACTTGTAAAGACAAAATGGAATTTTAAGAACTATTCGTAAGCAAAAGTTAAAAGAAAAAAGGAAAAAGAAGTACTGAAATTCAAAATTAGATATAAATAATAAAAAATATTGAGGGTTTTGTGGATGCATACTCCTACATCCATTTCTACTCTTGTATCTTCCTGTCATAAGGGCATTCTGTACAGAACCTGGAAAGCTGATTACTTCTTCAATACCTCAGTGGCAGATCTTGTTTAATCTATATATCAATAACGGACAATGAGAAGTGAGCAGGAAAGTTGTTAAAAGGTCCAGGAAAGACATCACCTTCTGAATGTTGCTGTTTCTCAGAAGGACAGGAATTCCGGCAGCCATCTTGCCACTTCCTGATGGTAAAGCTGAGATATGGAGGAGGAAGAGCCAAGAGACTCCAAAGTGCTACTGAAGTCTTAGTATACTGTGCCTGAAGATATCTTAACTCTGAATATTTTGTTAGGTAAGATTTCCTTTTCTAGTGTGAGTTGGAATTTTCTGTTAACTAAAGATATCATGAGGATATTTCTTTTGTTCTACTCTTTAAAATGCAGATAAAAAAAGCTTTTTTATCTACTTAAAAAAGTTATACTATAGGAAGTGTATTTTCTAAATACAAGCAATCTAATTCAAAATCCTCAATTGAGGATTTTTAGTTGAATTTTATTTTAGCATTAAATGCATACGTGTTTTAAAAATAGTCAATTATTCCTCATGGAAACGTCTGTATTAGTGCTTCTTCTCAATTATGGTTCCATAATTATAAAAACTATAAAAAAAAGTATTAGTTCATGTGTTGTTGGTCTTTTAAAACATGAAATATGAGTATCTTCATTTAAAAATGGAAGTTGTTTTCAGTTTACAACTAAGAGAAACCGATATTAAGAAAATTAGAAATACTTAAATAAAAAGTCATTTAGACAAGTCTTTACTGTTAAAGATTAAACCTTATTTGACTCTTTCTCAATGGATTTATAAAAACTGTTAAGAACATGAAATTACCAATTCTAAACCACTTTAAAAACTTTATTTTTACTAACTACAGATTTTCATTTAAAAATGTAAAAATATTTAAAATTTTAATTTTATTTTTTTTAATTTATTTATTTTTGAGAGAGAGCTAGAGGATGAGTGGAGGAGGGGCAGAGAGAGAGGAGACACAGAATCTGAAGCAGGCTCCAGGCTCTGAACTGTCAGCACAGAGCCTGACACGGGGCTCAAACCCATGAACCTTGAGACCATGACCTGAGCTGAAGTTGGATGCTTAACCAACTGAGCCACCGAGGTGCCCCAAAATAATTTTAAATTTGTAAATAAATGTTAGAAGGCACATTTATTGAATTGGCTGTGCATGCAAGCAGGCATCTATACAAGAAACTTGGCAATGTGTGTGCTGAGAGGGAGGCAAGAATAGAGTTGCTCAAGGCACCTATGTAAATTAGCTCTTACTGGAATGCTTATCAGAAAAGTAAAGAGTCTTCTTAGTTATCAAGACACTTACAGGTAGCGATTAAATTTTCTTCAAAGAATGAACTTGTACTGCTAGCTAGGATTACTTGATAGTATCACACACATACAAAATTGAGAAAGCAAGAATTTAAATAAATTAATCAAGAAAATCCACAAGATTATGTACTTTTGTAAACTTAGTCATTTCTTATAGTAAATATTAAAACAATAAGCAAATTCTACTAAAATGGTAGAATATTGTGTCACAAAGCTACAGCTACAGTTCATCTAGACATTTGATCTTCTGTCCTATTAATTCCTTGTGCACATAGCACTCAGTTCCCTGATATTATCTTAACAATCCATTTACAAGCATTATGAAATATTGTTCAAATATTTGAAGACTTTGATAGACTGGATTATCCAGAAAGAGATGTCAAGGCTTGACACACCCACTGTACTTCCCAGTCCTGTTCCATTCAGAGGCCCAGTGAATGAGAGTAGGCATAGGAGTGTCATATAGATTCTTATAGAAGGTAGGTATTTACCAAACACATTAATAAAGATTGAAAAGCAAGACAACTTTAAAGGATTTACTATAGGCTGTGGATAAGATACTCCACAGACAATAGTTTTCCTTAGAAATTATTGAGAATATAAAACTCTGAAAGTAATAGAAGATAATACCGACTGCTTGATTGATTGTGTGTGCGTGTGTGTGTCTGTGTCTGTGTATACATTTGGGTTGTTCAAAGTGTTTTGAATCATGACATCAAAGCTAGAAGTAAAAGACTGAAAATTCTGAGTTAAAAATTTAACTTTGGAATGACCCTCAAAACTATGAACAAAGTGAAAATATTGGGAAAAAGCAGTCTAAGATTTTGTTCTTAATATGTAAAGAAATGTCATAAATCCACACAAATAAAAAACAACCCAGAAGGAAAACAGACTAAAACCATGAAACATTGGTTGACAAATATGAAAACACATATGGCCAAAAGATACAAGAAATGCTGTTTAACTTTGGTAGTGATAAAAATTTTAAAAAGGTAACCATGATATATTCTGCTTTACGTTTCCTGTTGAATTAGCTAACAATTTAAACAAAATCCTTTGTTCTGGGAGAATATGGAAATGGACAGTCCTCCACACTGATAATGGAAATGGAAATGGCACAGATTTTCTGAAGAACATTTGGGCAATATTCATCAAAATTGTTTTAAAAACTTCTGACCTTTTAAACATTAGTTCCAATGAATTACATATTTTTGTAAGAAAATAATTGGATATATCAGCATATACAAATTTGCAAGGATGTTTATCTCCAAGCTGTTTATGAAGGAAGAAAAAAAAAGGGGGTATAGGGAACAAGCTAACAATCTTGATACATGTGTATCAGGAGGAAATTCATTATATTATGATGCAAACACTGAAGGAATAAAACTCCTTAAAATTATATAATTATTTGTGGATACAGAAGCTGACTATTGCATACTGTAAAATAAAGAAAATAATTTACAAAAGTTATACTATGATCCTATTATTGTTAAATTATCTATACATATTGTATAAAATTTGGGAAGATAATGCAACAAATTTTAACAGAAGATTTGTCTACATAATGGTATTGTACGTTGCTGTAAAGTTTTTCATTTTCCATTTTTTTTTTCATTGTCTAAAGGAGGCTTTTAACCTAGAAAATGTGCCAGGAATAAACTTATAGTTTATGTGAATATAAATAGAAACAGATTTTCTTATTCTTTCACAGCTAAAGTATTGCCAAAGAAAATATTTTAATACATCTTTCGTATTGGTAAAATAAGAAGTGGAAGATTTGAATATATGGTTACAGGAAACCTCTAAGCAGAGTAAAAAAAATGAAAAACAAAACAGCAAAAACAAGAACAAAAAACCTATTCTCCAAACACCTTTGGTAAAACAGAATTTTAAAAGTAATGATTTAAATGTAAATAAATAACTCTCGTCTCAGTTTCCAAGGTGGGTTTCAAATAGCACATAATAAAAATCAATATAATAAAACCCTTTTAAAAAAAGTATAAAACAAAGTTGAGTAATACAGATCAAAGGTAGGAGAGAAAGAGAGATCTAGAAACAGGACCAAAATAAAAATTATACTAGAAAACAGACAAATTGATGTAATCTCAATTTGTCAGAAAATCACTGAACTTTTGATAAATTGAGGCTAAAACTGAATGTTATAATTCAGTAGCAGTAACGGTCTAATAAAAAGAGACATGAGTTCATAAAAATAAAGAAACATACTTTTCTGAACCCTGAGATATCATTACATCGAACAATATAAAATATAGATTGAAAGATATCTGTTAAACAGAATTTCTATGTTCTCCATATATGACTTTGATAATATTGGTGTCTGGTAAAAACTTAAGGCATAATACTAAGCTGTACAAATATGAAAAGAATTAAGACAAGTCTAACTTTTTGTCACCTTAATTACTACAAGTTTAGAACTTAAGGAATGTAGAAGTTAAAGCTTTACTATTTAAGTGCCAATTTTGATAACCAGCAAGCCCCTTAATTATACTCTACCAATGGAAAGAATAGCAAAATATCCTATAAATCAGATATGTAGGCAACATTAAAAACCTCCATCTAGAGTTTTAGCCATCAGAAAAACAATCATTTCAGTATATATATTGAAGAGAAATTCAACTATTTCCTAGTACGGTAAACATTCAGAATGAAATTACATACTGCATTTATACTAGCAATTCTTAAACCTTTGGTTTCTTTTAAAAAATTCAGATGAGAAATTAGAAAATTTCTGTTTGTAAAAATAAATCACTTTGTGATTCTTAGGTATAAGAACTATTTTTAGTATATTTTCATAGAAGAAATTAAAGCTAGCAATGTTATGAAAATAAGAAAGCAAATATGATATGAACTCAAATAATTACATCACTGCAGATGGTTCAGAATGTAATAAAAATATATCTAATCATACTTATTGCTATGAATACTAAATCAAAATCAGAATATATAATATTGTAATTTGAAGATGGGCCTCTGTAAAAATGAATCAAGCTTCCAAGATTCATTTATTTTTCCATAAAAGAAAACTAGCTTTATATACAAAACCTTTTATCACAAAGTTTACTAAATTAAGCGACCATCGCTGGGATTTGAAATGTTCTGAGGCTACGTCAGGCAGAGATCACTCTCATTCCCACGGCTGCTGCAAACACTGGCTTCCTGGGTTATGCGTTTCTCTCCTAGGGCTTCTGGGCCAGGGCAATGTAGAGCGGCTTGGAGCCCAAGATGCGGCCATTCATCTCAGCCATTGCTTTAGTGGCCTCCTCAGGAGAGGAGAAACAGATCAAGCCAAATCCTTTGCTTCGCCCTTCTTCCCGCATTATCTTGACTCTGCTAATTGATCCAAAGGAAGAAAATTCCCTCCACAGTTTTTCATCATCAATGGTGTCATCGAGGTTCTTAATATAGAGCTTCATGCCTTGGCACCTCCGAAATCTTTCCTGTTTCAGCTGCTCAAACATTTGCTTTAACTCAGCCTGTCGCTCTGATTTCTTTTGTGCTCGGCCTACAAAAAGCAGCTGTCCGTTTATATCCTTTCCATTCATTTCTTCAACGGCCTTTTTGGCAGCCTCGTGGCTATCAAAACTCACAAAGCCAAAGCCTTTGGATTTCCCACTGGAATCTGTCATCACCTTCACACTCAGGGTTTTACCATATTCACTGAAAATTTCCTTCAGTCTCTCATCATCCATGTCATCTCCGAAGTTTTTGATGTAAACATTGGTGAATTCATCAGCCTTGTTGCGGAGCTCGGCTTCTCGATCTTTGCGGTTCTTGAATCGGCCAACAAACAGCCTGCAGTCCTTGAGCAGAGCCCCATTCATCTCCTCGATGGCCCTGTCTGCGGCGATCTGGTTCTGAAAGTGCACAAATGCATAGCCCCTAGATCCTTGGTCATCACTCATCACCTTGGAGGACAGGATCTTCCCGAAAGCTGAAAAATGTTCATAAAGGGTTTTGTTGTCGATAGATTTGTCCAGATTCTTGATGAACACGTTCCCGATGCCCGATTTCCTTAAGTAGGCGTCGCGCTGAGACCACATGAGGCGGACGGGTTTGCCTTTTATCATGTCGAAGTTCATCGTGTCTAGGGCCCTCTGGGCATCGGCCAGCTTCAAGAAGTTCACGTAGGCATAGCCCAGAGAGCGGCGGGTGGCCAGGTCCCTGCAGATGCGGATGGACAGCACAGGCCCCACGGCGCTGAACTTTTTGAACAGCAAGTCCTCGGTGACGTCGGCATGGAGATCACCCACATACAGCGACGCCTGGCGGTACTTGGCTGCCACGCTCATGTCCTTGCCCCTCCCCACCGCGAGGCTGTCCCTAGGAGCTCTCAGTGGGATTCCTGCAGGAGGGTCCCCAGGCCGCAGTGGGAGCCGGGCTCGTGCGTGGTGGCCCCAGGATCACCGCTTAGAGGCTGAGAGATGGGGTTCAGGTACGGTTCCACCAGGTCAGAGCAACAGCCTCATCTACAGGCAG
>NW_027529607.1:1120484-1122616 GCF_008692635.1 Crocuta crocuta
CGCTCCCCAGTGGGATGTTTTCTTTTTAATATTTTTGGAGAATGTTTTTCTTCCCTCCGCCCCCCTCACACGTTTCCCCCACCTCCCTCGGACAGTTACGCCGAGAGGCAGGAGGCGGCGACTTGGGTGGAGAGAGGGTGATGAGGGGAGTGGCCCTAATAAACCCACCCGCCCGCGGGGCTGTGCACCGCTCTGGCTGGAGGAGCTTTTTCCATATGCGGATCAGGGCTGGTCACTTCCTCGCTGAAAACCCTCCAGGGGCTTCCTAGGACTCCTGGACGAGGCCCAACATCCTCACCTTGTTCTACGAAGTTCAAGTTCTGCATTCTCGGTTCCAGTCTCAACTTGTTGCCTGGTTTCCCCTTACTAAAATCCATGACATACTTCTCTCCCCCACCCCCCAGGGCCACCTTTACAACAGTGTGCTTCTCAACGGTTTAAATGCTCTCTCCAAATAGAATTTTCCCTTAAGTTACTTCTGAAAGTTTGTATTTTCCTCTTAGAAACTTACGCTACATTGTACTTTCATAGCGTTCGTTTAATTACAATATATTGTGATTCCGTGATGGTAGGGACCCTGCCCATTTAATTCCTAGGCCAAATTCCGGGACTTTCAGAAATGAGATGCTCAATATTCATTAAATGAATTGACCGCACAGAATGGATGTGATATGTAACCTGAGGCTGGTTTTCATGCACAGAGATGAAGATAGTGTCCATTACCTCAGAGAGTGTTGTAAGGTTTGAATGAATGAATGGATTTGGAAACATCTAACACAATATCTGACAGTAATAGCTTTTCAGTAATACTGATTTTATTTACCCAAGCTTTAAATAAATTCCTTAACATCATTCTCATAAAACCCTAAAATTTGCATCCTAACACATCTTAAGGATTGTTACCTGCACAACTGAATTGGTGAATCACTTTATAGAAGACTAATTTAGTGCTTTTCAAACCTTAAGGGATACAGGAATCACCTGGGGATTTTGTTTGAAAGCAGAGTCTGATTTAGTAACTTGGAATGGACTGGAAATTCTACATTTTTAAAAAGCTCCTGAGTGATGCAAATTCTGTTGGTCTGTGAACTATGCTAAATATCAAGACTTAAAGCTAAATTAGTGAGTCTAATTCTTTTCTAATAGTGGCATTTTTTTCTAATGTAAGAACTACAAAGCACATATTTCTCTTTCAGATACTCTAGCAGTTAGTAATACATTATAAAAAAAAACAACACTAAAATTAGAGTGTGACTTTCATTATCAAATCTAAATTGTTTTTAAAGTATCTAAAAATTGAATAATAGGTCCATGATTCCTCCCAAATTAATCCTGATTAATGGTTAATGTTTGTGAAATTTATTGTTACTTACTTCTTGTTCCTGTAAAATCATTAGTTCAAATAAATTATCTTTTCTTCAACCATATCTTCAAGGCTGCAACTTAAAAAAGGAACAGTGGTGCCCACTCAGTGAGTGGTTCAGTTGGTTAAGCGACTGACTCTTGATTTCTGCTGAGGTCATGATCTCCTGGTTGTAAGATGCATTGCTGTGCTGCCTCTGTGCTGAGTGTGGAGCCTGCCTGGGATTCTCTCTGCCCCTCTCCTCCTGCATGAGTATGCACTCTTTCTTTCTTAAAATAAATAAATAAAACAAAAATTTTTTAAACAAGGAAGAAAGACTACTCATGTAGTTGATAGATACATCAATGGATATCAGCAACATTCCAGTATATGCTTAAAAAATTCAGACACTATTTGACATTGTATAAAATAAATAAAAGTGACCATCACATTCAATATTATCACTATTTTAAAAAGTTTATTTATTTTGAGAGAGAGAAAGAGAGAGAGCGAACAAATGCACGTGAGTCAGGGAAAGACAGAGGGAGAGAGAGAATCCCAAGCAGGCCCTGTGCTATCTGTGCAGAGCCCCACTTGGGCTCCATCTCACCAACCTTGAGATCATGACCTGAGTCAAAACCAAGAGTCAGATGCTTAACCAACTGAGCCACACAGGCACCCCAATGTTATCACTTGAAGAAGAAGAAGAAGAAGAAGAAGGAGGAGGAGGAGGAGGAGGAGGAGGAGGAGGAGGAGCGGGGGGAGGAGGAGCGGGGGGAGGAGAAGAAGG